>NC_055997.1:82118072-82420572 GCF_018446385.1 Zingiber officinale | reverse complement strand
TTGTCATCGCATCAAGGTACAATCTTGTACTTCATACATTTGGTGAGAATATTGGGAGTTGTTTTACTCACTTGCCATTAAGAACTCCTCCAGTTCCAAACCAAGAGCGTCGAGAAATAGCTATTGCTCATATTGGCAATCACTGCGTACAAGTTTTCTTATATCCTCATTATCTTGTACCACCCATTCCAACTTGGTGGTGACAACATTCATCGTATGAAGCTAAAGGATGGGGCACTCGTTACAGGACACGCGCTCATTTGTGGTACGAAGTAATAGGTGCACCACCACTAAATTCATCGGGAGCAGAATTTGGAGGTAATATTGATTAAGATTTCTATTTTTATATGTTTTTATGTTTTTTTTGTATTATTACATGTACTCTTCATTTGGAAAAAATATGTTTGTTCCTAAGTTATGAATGTATTCATTATTAATTGGTAGTATTTTTTTTAGTTTTAAATATAAACTAAAAATAAATAAAAGATTATAAACATATAAAAAAATTATTGAAAAAAATTAAACTGATAAAAAATTGATAAAGAAATTGATTAAAAAAATTAATAAAAAAATAAAATTTTAAAAAAATCAATTGAAAAAATATAAGTATTATGAAAAAAATAATAAATTAAATTAATTAAAAAAATAAAAATGAAATAAAATTTATATAAAATTGAAAAATAAAGTATTGATAAAAAATAATAAATTAAATTAATTAAAAAATAAAACTAAATAAAATTAAAAATATAATTGTATGAGAGTTATTTTTAAATAAAATTAATTAAAAAATTAAAACTAAATGAGAATTAAATGAAATAAAAAAAATTAAAAAAAAACAAAAAGGAGGCTACATGCGTCTTTTGACAGGGAGAGAGAGGAGAGGTGGAGGGGGTGTGTGACTTTTTTTTTTATTTTTTTATAAAAACTAGAGAGATTCCTAGAGGAAATTAAAGACAGAAAATAAAACAATGTTAATAAATTATTTTATTTGGTTCGGATCTTATAACGATCCCTATTTCAAAATTTACCATCGTTGATCGTTTTTATTAGACAATTCACTATCAATTTAATAAGTATAGAAAATTTCAATTTCAAAAAATATACTGCTTAATTGAAATTACAAGTATATCGACAATTAGATGATCCGGAGTAAGGCGTAGTTGTCGGAGTAACATTGCAACGTCGTAATTGAAGTTTGGAGCAATGAGGAGCTTGTTTGATTGTATTGAAAGATGTACAAGCTACTGTTCGAGCACGACTTATAAAGGATAATCCAGGCGTCTCTATGCCATTGAGACACTTGGACCAAAGTTGATCGACTTCGAGCTCACCGTGCCTTATCCTTGTCCAAGTGCCTCAATCCCTTTGAGGCACCTAGATTGTTGTCATGGCAAGTGCTGAGTGGAACTCAACCACGTAGAATAATAAACGACTCACATAGCTGTAACAAAAATACAACAGAAGAGAAAATGTAAGTCACCCAAACCAAAAAGATAAATTGCATGCCAGCACGACTTAAACACAAGTACATAACCAAATAAAAAGATGCCACAAATCTAAAAATTCACCCATAAATTATTCAATACATGAACAAGTCTGAACACCAATAATGCGAGTAAAAATAATGCGAAAAAAGACACTCAATGTGACATAGGACTAGCTGACAGGATCTCCAAGTGATTCCATAATCCTCTACTTGCTACCTAGTGAAAGGAAACCAATAAAAGGGGTAGTGAGTCAGGCGACTCATCGGGTAATAGACATAGATAGCACATTATCAATATAAAATATGGAGATCAAAATATACCATCTTTGTAGAAAAATAAGAACGTGATCACCTAGGACATAATAAATACACGTAATCATAACTGACATAATGAGTGCATATAGGCCTGGACTTGAGGTGAGGCCTCAGGCCTAGTTCCAAGAGGGGCCCAAATATTATTAATGTGTTGCGTAATTTAATATTTATATTTTAATTTTAATGAAACTTGCATCCTTGATTCCTCTCCCTAATTTTTCCATCACGACTTGTGAAGTGCCCTTCTGGTGATCGCCTGATCCTCACCTAAACTTACTGTCGCGAAGTGTCATTGTGTTGATCGCCCGATCCTCACCTTAATTTCGCCGCTGTGAAGTGTCGCTGTGCCGATCCTCTCCCTAATTTTGCTGTCGCGAAGTGGCAATCCTCGTCCTAATTTCACTGTGAACTCTCCTCTTTAAGGGTGGTCGTTTCTAGTTTTATACAAGGCCGGCAATAGCAACCTGCTAGCCTCTTCGATTAATCTTCTATTTTGGTAAGTTTCTATTTGATCTATGCAGTTTTTATTTCGGATCAACTTCTCTGTTCTTGCTTGCGACATTAGTTCTCCTGTTTTTGAATTGTTGTGTGTTTTGTGCAGTTACAAAAGCAAGGGAAATGGTGAGAGAGAGACCAAAGCAAAGCTGATTTTTCTTGTTCTCTTTTGTCACTTTGCTCCTACTCCTTAATTCCTATTAACTCCATCCAATTTGATACAATTAATTTGTATCATTAAATTAGTTAGCTTTTTGCATCTAAAAATGAGCTGGAAAAAAGGATTCTACACCTCCTTCGTAGGAAGAGCATGAGAGATCTAACAAATAAATCCACATCTAACAATTCAATTGGGTCTTGAATGACTGATCACTAATGCTCATTGCATTAAATATTAAATATACCAAAAATAAATATAAATTGATAAATTTTTTAGCAACAATTGGTCAATTGCTTGTGCCCAAAACAATTCCTTTAGACTAGTTTGGCCCAAAGTACGAAAATGTTGACTCATAAAATTTGGTTGTGAACTCACTGAAGTAGGAGATATGCTAAGATGACTTTTTTAGATGTAAGTAGTTGTTTTCTTCATGTTCATCTGTTTGAGCTTAGCTCTTTGGCTCCAACCTACAATTTTGATGTCATTTTATGCTCATTTGTCATTGTAAATGAGGACCTAATTGAATTAACTTCCCCAGCAAAAAAAAGCAATAAACATGATCCCTTGTGCTACACTTGAATTGTAGCAGCATAAAATTTTCATAACTAGTTATGAGTGCAACTAGAGTCGTTTGCTATGTCTTTGAATTCATGGCTAGTTTCGAGAGCAACAAGAGTTGGCCACTGTAGTGAGTGTTTCTTTATTTCTAATTAGGGCTTCCTTTTGTTCCCTCTTTGATGGATTGAATGGATGTTAGTGAGCATTTCTTTACTTCTAATTATACATACTTTTGATAGAACCCCTCACAAAGTTGTGTCTACCTCACACTATGAATTGAGCTTTTTCGATTTAGATGCATTCTTTTCCAAATGCATATTATCCTTATATTGTCCGAAACCTACAGGGGAAGTGAAGTGGGTCAATCTGGCATAGCCAAGGACGCAGAGTTCTTCCCAAACTACACACGATGATGAATGCCCTCAAGTAAAATTCCCTTCTTTTCGACCTTGAACATGTTTTTTTTTCTTATCTTTCTTTAGATCTCTTTTCTTTTTCTTTTTATCCTTTAAACTTTTTCTCTTTTCCCTTCGTATAATTCATTTATTTTCTTACACATTGATTTTTAATATTGTTTAGGTATAATATATAATCATGCATCCAAAATATTTATCTAGATCTTAAAAAAGAAAAAGAAAACAAAGAGAAGAGACCATTATTCAAAGTCAGGCAGAAGATATTAATAAATACTTTAATATCAATAACAAAATGACTATGGAATAGAAAATTGAGAACATGATGAATGTTGAACAAGAAATTATGAATGACTTGGATAAAGAAGATAATGATAATATTTTTGATATTTAACTTGAAACTATAGATCAAGAGATTATTTCACATTTGAATATTGATGATTTTGGAAAATGGAAAAAAATTGATCAAAATTTAAGAGATTTATTCATGGAAAAGGGTCCAACTAGAATTGATGGCATTTTGTTTCTTAAAGATAATGCTGGTAGACATTTTGATGTTGGGTTTTTCGGGCCACGGAAACCGCTTTTCCGCGTCGCGGAAACCCCGAAACCCCCTAGCCATTGGATCCATGCGAAGAAAACTTTCGAAAATACGAGTACGAGTTTCAAACTATGATCTACAGTAGATCTACAAAGGAAAAATATTTTATACCTTCGATGTGTGCCCTTCGCGAATCCCACTCGTCCAAGGTACGCCGGATCTCGTGATTGTCAACGTAGACAATCCTCTAGAAGTATCCACACGAACAAGATGTGTTCTCTAACACACAATGATAGAGAAGAGAGCACCACAAGTGTGCTAGCACTCTCTAGGGCTCTCGGGTAGGATTGGAAGAAGAAGAAAGGAAAAGAAGAGAACACACTCCTCTAAAATCTCAATGTGACTTTCACTAACCTTTCTTCTTGGATTAGATTCACTCTCCTTTCTTCTCCCTTGCTTGAAACCCACGACCAAGAGAAGAGAAGGAGCAAGAAGAGAGCTTAGGAGGAGGAAGATCACTTGAATGAGAGTTACACTTGCAAAATGAAACTCTTTTCATCTAATTAAGTGGTTTGTAACCTCCATGGGATACCAAGAGTCACAACTCTTGGTAACTCCCATGAGGTGGCACTTCACTTAAGTAACCATGATGATGTGGAGCATCATCATTGGTCCACTTAATGCCAACTCACCAATGAGGTGGCATAAAGTCAAGTCAAACTTGACTCTTCATCTTCCTCTGACTTAATCTCTCACATGGTTGATCTAATCCAACCATTTAATTCAAGCCAATTTAATATAATGAATCTAATTCATTTAATTAAATTGATTCAATGAGTCATAATCTAAATTAGACTCATTGAACACATGAATCAACTTGAGCCCAACTCAATTAGCCCAATTAGGATTACTCTTAATCCAATTTGATTCATCAAATGAATCTAATCCTCTTGGTTCATCATATGAACCTAATCTCCATCCACTTGTTCTTTGTGTGTGACCCAATAGGTTCTTGTAACGTTGGCAATGCCCCTAAACTCATTTAGAAACATAAGTAATGAGCGGTATCTAGCAATACATCATTACTACCCAAGTTACAAGAATGTTGAGATCCAACATCACCTTGTGACTACTAATTGTGACTCCTCACAATATATAACAAGTGTCCTTCTATCCTAGACATCTAGATTGATCAATGTGAGGCATAGACCGTGTCATCCTCTAATCAATCTAAATCTTGAACTCCAAGTAGACTCACTCAATCAAATGAGCTCAATATCTCATATTGACTCATTTGGGCATGACTATGCACTTCGTGGTCTCACTCTATCAAGAATACCGATATCTCTCCCGTCATATAGGAGGGATAGATCCCATCTACATCACTCACATCCCTCCGCATAATTTGTTACATACCCAGTAATCGCCTTTATAGTCCACCCAGTTACGGGCGACGTTTAACGAAACTAAAGTACATAACTCCTTATGTAGGGAACCATGGTGACTTCAGGTCTAAGGACTAGTAGTCATACTAATAGCCACATGAGAAAGTATATGACACTCATATAACGATCCATGATACTTTCTCATGGCGGGTCATTCAGTATACATTCTCCAATGCATACCCATGTGTCAACTCGATATCTCTATATCTATGACTTGTGAGATCAAGTCATCGAGTTGACCTACATGCTAGTCTTATTGCATTAACATTGTCCCTGAATGTTAATACTCGACTATGAATGATTAAGAGTAGTGTTCCCTATATCATCTCACTATCGGTTCAACTAACCGATTGATATAGGTGAGAACCTTCTACTCAAGGACGTTATTATACTTAGTTTATTTGGCACCAATACAAGTAAGTATAATAACCAAAAACCAAATGCCTTTATTTATATAGAATATGATACAACAAGTCCAAAATACAATCATCAAATGATTGGCTCTAGGGCTCTAGCTAACAATCTCCCACTAGCACTAGTGCCAATCAGTGTAGGCTCTAAGCCCAAATGACCTAGTGTGACCATCATGCTTCCTCTGTGCCAAAGCCTTGGTCAAGGGATCTGCGATGTTAGCCTCTGTAGGTACTCTGCAAATCTTCACATCTCCTCTCTCGATGATCTCTCGAATGAGATGGAAGCGTCGTAGTATGTGTTTGGTCCGCTGGTGTGAGCGAGGTTCCTTCGCCTGTGCTATAGCTCCATTGTTGTCACAATAGAGCTCAATAGGGTCAGCAATGCTAGGAACCACCCCAAGTTCAGTGATGAACTTGCGAATCCAAACTGCCTCCTTTGCTGCCTCTGATGCAGCAATATACTCGGCCTCTGTCGTAGAATCAGCTACTGTGTCCTGCTTCGAACTCTTCCAGCTCACAGCACCACCATTAATGCAAAATACGAACCCCGACTGTGATCTATAGTCATCCTGGTCGGTCTGGAAGCTAGCATTACTGTAACCCTTTATAGCTAGCTCATCATTGCCTCCATATATCAAGAAATATTCTTTAGTCCTTCTTAAGTACTTAAGAATATTTTGACCGCTATCCAGTGACTTTCACCTAGATCTGACTGGTATCTGCTCGTCATGCTCAAAGCATACGAGACATCAGGTCGAGTACATAGCATGGCGTATATGATCGATCCTATGGCTGAGGCATAAGGGATCTGATCAATACGGTCTCTCACCTCTCTAGAAGAGGGACCTTGAGTCTTCGAAAGACTCACGCCATGTGATATCGGCAGAAATCCCTTCTTGGAGTTCTGCATGGCAAACCGAAGGAGTACCTTATCAATATATGTACTCTGACTTAGGCCAAGAAATCTCTTAGATCTATCTCTATAGATCTGTATCCCTAGAATGCGGGATGCCTCACCTAAGTCCTTCATTGAGAAACAACTCCCTAGCCAGGTCTTGACAGACTCAGTAGTATGTCATCCACATACAATATGAGGAAGACAACTATATCCCCTACAACCTTCTTGTAGACACAAGGCTCATCTTCGTTCTTGATGAAACCAAACTGTTTGATTGCATCATCGAATCGAAGATTCCAGCTCCGATCGAGAAGCTTGCTTTAGTCCATAAATGGACCTATGCAGCTTGCATACTCTACTAGTATGCTTTGGATCTACAAAACCCTCAGGTTGTGTCATGTACACATCCTCGAGTAGGTTTCCATTCAGAAACACGATTTTGACGTCCATCTGCCATATCTCATAGTCATGGTAGGCTGCAATAGCAAGCATGATCCGAATGGACTTAAACATCGCTACTGGAGAAAAGGTCTCATCATAGTCAATACCATGAATCTGGTTGAAACCTTTAGCTACCAAGCGACCCTTATAGATAAGTCCATCCATGTCAGTCTTTCTCTTAAAGACCCACTTGCACCCAATGGGTTTTACCCCTTCAGGTGGATCAACCAAAGTTCATACTTGGTTGGTGTACATGGATTCCATCTCGGATCTCATGGCTTCTTGCCATTTCTCAGAATCTGATCTCATCACAGCTTCCTGATAGGTGGTAGACTCATCCTCTATGAGCATAATGTCATCATGGTTAGATAAGAGAAATGAGTATCTCTCAGGCTGACGACGTACCCTGTCAGACCTGCGAAGAGGTATGTTTACTTGAACTGGTTGTTGTTCCTCAACTCTTTGTGGAACATCATCATCCACAATACTTTGTGGTTCCAGTTCAATTTCCATCGAGGCATCAGTGCTATTGTTCGCATCTTGAACTTCTTCAAGATTGAACGCGCTCCCACTAATCTTTCTAGAAAGACCCCAGTCTTTGCCACAACTACCTTGTGCTGACTGGGAATATAGAAGTAATATCCCTTAGTTTCCTTGGGATATCCAATAAAGTAGCACTTGTCGGATTTGGGTCCTAATTTGTCTGAGACTTGACGTCGAACGTAAGCCTCACAACCCCAAATCCTCATGAAAGACACCTGGGTATCTCTCCCAGTCCATATCCTATATGGTGTCTTTATCACGACCTTGGATGAAACTCGGTTGAGTATAAAAGCTGCCGTGTCTAGAGCATAGCCCCAAAGGTATGTCGGAAGATCTGTGTGACTCATCATCGATCGTACCATATCTAATAGGGTATGATTCCTCCTTTCGGATACACCATTCCACTGTGGTGTTCCAGGAGGAGTGAGTTGGGATAGAATCCCACACTCAGCTAGATAGTCACGGAACTCATGGCTAAGGTATTCTCCACCTCGATCGGATCGAAGTATCTTAATACTCTTGCCAAGCTGGTTCTGTACTTCATTCTTGAATTCTTTGAACCTTTCAAAGGATTCAGACTTATGTGTCATCAAGTACACATAACCATATCTACTGAAGTCATCAGTAAATGTGATGAAGTATCTATAACCGCCTCTAGCAGCAACATTGAAAGGGCCACATACATCACTATGTATGAGTCCTAACAAATCAGTTGCTCTCTCGCTATGCCCACTAAAGGGAGTCTTGGTCATCTTGCCTCGTAGGCATGACTCGCATATCTCATATGATTCAAAATCAAATGAGTCCAGCAAACCATCCTTATGGAGCTGGGATAAGCGCTTGTCATTTATATGACTTAAGCGATAGTGCCAGAGATAGGTTTGGTTCATGTCATTTGACTTGAACCTCTTGGTATTTATGTTATAGATAGGGCTCTCAAGGTCTAGAATATAGAGTCCGTTTATCAAAGGTGCACTACAATAGAACATTTCGTTTAAATAGACGGAACAACATTTGTTCTTTATTATAAACGAAAAACCTTTCTTGTCCAAACAAGAAACAGATATAATGTTCTTAGTTAAAGTAGGCACATAACAACAATCATCTAATTCTAGTACAAGCCCAGAGGGCAGAGATAGATGGTAAGTTCCTACAGCAATAGCAGCAACTCGTGCTCCATTGCCTACTCGTAGGTCTATCTCACCCTTCGTCAATGCCCTGCTATTTCTCAGCGCTTGTACATTAGTACAAATGTACGAAGCACATCTGGTATCTAATACCCACGATGAAGAAATAGAGAGGTTGACTTCTATAACATGTATACCTGAAGTAGAAATCTTATTTCTCTTCTTCGTATGATCTTCCAGGTATTCTTTGGAGTTCCTCTTCCAGTGCCTTGCTTGTCCTTGATATAGGTGACAAAGATGTTCAACCATATCGTAAGCGCCCATCAATTCATGTTGCTTCTGAAGCTCAGAGTTCATGGTCGCGAGCATAAGACAGGACACATCTAATGCGTCATCTTGATGCTTCTTGTAAGCATCTCGATCATTTCGCGTGGCAGGAAGAGCCTCCGGAATGGGATGCTCCAGAACGTACAGTTTACGTTCTTGGGTGAGAACTATTCTCAGGTTCCTGTACCAGTCCAGGAAATTTGCTCCGTTGAGCTTGTCCTTTTTAAGGACAGAACGCAGAGAGAAGTTGTTCGTGTTTGACGTCATGGTAATCTACAACAGAAATAAATACAGAAATAAATATCATATTCTTAATCATTTAATTAGGCCTTTAACTAAATGATGCTCCCACTGAATTCTATAATTCATGTTGGACAAGATCCACATCATACTAACCCTTGAGTTAGCTTTGGCTAATACGCCCAAGACTTAGTATGATCGGTAGGTAACGATTACCAATTACATCTATATGCAACTCTTGTTTATAGGATCAAAATCCGCATTTATATTAAAACTCGAGTTAGCTTTGGCTAATACGCCCGAGAGTTAATATATATGTGATTTTGACCTATCTTTCCAACCGTTGGAAGAATGCCTATAGTTATACTCGATCCAACTGAGTTAACTAGGAATACTCAATCTAATTGAGTTGTACTCACCCATGCGTTGATAGGCGGGACCAAGATTGTCCCTCCGTACCCTACCAAGATAGTATGTGTTGCTCTGCTTTGGCAGATTCAACAACAACATGCGATCGAGGTAGTGGTAGGTATCACGGCATGGTAGGCATTACGAGTTGACGTGATTTAGATCTAATCTAAACGATGATGCGTATCATATACTCGATAGATCTAATCTAATCGAAGGGTGCATCATGTGCACGACTTAGATCTAATCTAATCGTAAGGCACTAATTAATTACTTAATTAACTAGCATGCATCACATACACACAAAACAATTAATTAAATAATTAATCAAATAATTTTGTGATTATGTCATGGCCCTACTACGATCTTCTCAAGCCAATGAGAAGATCGGATGGTCAACCTAAGGTCAATAGCTTCTCAAGCACCTTCCTTTTGACCACCTTGTGTTGCTCGCGCCTTCCTCGTAACTCCATCTCGAGTGGATCTTCCACCGCTCCAATTTTTGTACATTACAATTTTAGAAACTTGAGTTACATTCGAGTTTAAATCTAATTTACAACAAGAATAAAATAGAAGGCACGACGCGCAGGTCGCGAATCAAAATACAGCACACACATCACATGACGGCACGCAGGTCGTATTATGAATTACAACACAAATCTAATCACATTGGGTCTTTTTGGGCCATGACTATTACAAAATTAATATATAATTCAAAATTATATATTTTCATAATTTTCTGTAATTTTTTTATAATTTTTACAATTTTATGAGTAAATTTTTCTCGGCGGTCCCGTTTAGCGTTTTCGGGCGCAATCGCGGAACGAATCCCCTGGCGGGGCCAGGGGCAGCACCCCTACCCACGATCTAACCATCGCGAGGGTTCCTTTGCGATCTAACAGCGCCTAAGCCCGCTGTCCCAAAAAATTTTGGGGCGAAACTTTGCCGTTTTGGAAAATTCTTCTCGGTAGTCGAAGCCTACAAGTGCCGAAACACTTGTGCTTCGCTTCTACGAGAAAAATACCCATAAAAACTCTAAAAACCATAAAATTACAGAATATCACAGAACTGAATTTTTGTCATAAAAACAAAAACTAAACTCGTACAAGCTCCGCACGTGGCTCTGGTACCACTGTTGAGTTTTTCGGGCCGCGAAAATCGCTTTTCCGCGTCGCGGAAACCCCGAAACCCCCTAGCCATTGGATCCGTGCAAAGAAAACTTTCGAAAATATGAGTACAAGTTTCAAACTATGATCTACAGTAGATCTACAAAGGAAAAATATTTTATACCTTCGATGCGTGCCCTTCGCGAATCCCGCTCGTCTAAGGTACGCCGGATCACGTGATTGTCAACGTAGACAATCCTCTAAAAGTATCCACACGAACAAGATGTGTTCTCTAACACACAAGGATGGAGAAGAGAGCACCACAAGTGTGCTAGCACTCTCTAGGGCTCTCGGGTAGGATTGGAAGAAGAAGAAAGGAAAAGAAGAGAACACACTCCTCTAAAATCTCAATGTGACTTTCACTAACCTTTCTTCTTGGATTAGATTCACTCTCCTTTCTTCTCCCTTGCTTGAAACCCACGACCAAGAGAAGAGAAGGAGCAAGAAGAGAGCTTAGGAGGAGGAAGATCACTTGAATGAGAGTTACACTTGCAAAATGAAACTCTTTTCATCTAATTAAGTGGTTTGTAACCTCCATGGGATACCAAGAGTCACAACTCTTGGTAACTCCCATGAGGTGGCACTTCACTTAAGTAACCATGATGATGTGGAGCATCATCATTGGTCCACTTAATGCCAACTCACCAATGAGGTGGCATAAAGTCAAGTCAAACTTGACTCTTCATCTTCCTCTCAAGTCAAGTCAAACTTGACTTAATCTCTCTCATGGTTGATCTAATCCAACCATTTAATTCAAGCCAATTTAATATAATGAATCTAATTCATTTAATTAAATTGATTCAATGAGTCATAATCTAAATTAGACTCATTGAACACATGAATCAACTTGAGCCCAACTCAATTAGCCCAATTAGGATTACTTTTAATCCAATTTGATTCATCAAATGAATCTAATCCTCTTGGTTCATCATATGAACCTAATTCCATCCACTTGTTCTTTGTGTGTGACCCAATAGGTTCTTGTAACGTTGGCAATGCCCCTAAACTCATTTAGAAACATAAGTAATGAGCGGTATCTAGCAATACATCATTACTACCCAAGTTACAAGAATGTTGAGATCCAACATCACCTTGTGACTACTAATTGTGACTCCTCACAATATATGACAAGTGCCCTTCTATCCTAGACATCTAGATTGATCAATGTGAGGCATAGACCGTGTCATCCTCTAATCAATCTAAATCTTGAACTCCAAGTAGACTCACTCAATCAAATGAGCTCAATATCTCATATTGACTCATTTGGGCATGGCTATGCACTTCGTGGTCTCACTCTATCAAAAATACCGATATCTCTCCCGTCATATAGGAGGGATAGATCCCATCTACATCACTCACATCCCTCTGCATAATTTGTTACATACCCAGTAATCGCCTTTATAGTCCACCCAGTTACGGGTGACGTTTAACGAAACTAAAGTACATAACTCCTTATGTAGGGAACCATGGTGACTTCAGGTCTAAGGACTAGTAGTCATACTAATAGCCACATGAGAAAGTATATGACACTCATATAACGATCCATGATACTTTCTCATGGCGGGTCATTCAGTATACATTCTCCAATGCATACCCATGTGTCAACTTGATATCTCTATATCCATGACTTGTGAGATCAAGTCATCGAGTTGACCTACATGCTAGTCTTATTGCATTAACATTGTCCCTGAATGTTAATGTTAGGACCTTCGGATAGCGGCTAGAGAGTGGGGTGTGAATAGCCGACTCCAAATTCACGTTTCTTTCTACAAATCAAGTTAGCGCAGCGGAAAAATAACAACAGAAACATAAATGGAGAAATCAAACCTCAAGCACAGCGATGTAACGAGGTTCGGAGATGAAACTCCTACTCCTCGGCGTGTCCGTAAGGTGGACGAAGCCTATCAATCCGTCGGTGGATGAAACCCCGGATAACCGGTTAATATGAACTCCTTCTGGGTGGAGAAACCTCACCACAAAGTCTTTGCAACATCAAAACAGAGAAGTACATAGAGGAAACAAACAAGAACAATAGAAATTGTAAACACACTTGCTTGCCTTCTCGTCGGAGTCCGTTGATGAAGCAGCAGCTTCACGGCTCCAGCAGCTAGAAAACCAGCACGAAGCTCACGCGAAGCTTCAGCAAACCGAGAGCTTAGCAAAGCTCAAGTCGCAGTTAGGAGGAAGAAGAGTTGTTCCTGCAGAGGCCCTCGACCTTGATATATAACCTGCGAAGAAGAAAGAAGATAAACTAGCCGTTGTGTCGCAACGGCTAGGGCCTGGACCGATCAGGCACACTCTGATCGGTCGTTGTGATCGGTCTTGGGACCGATCAGCCTAGCTGATCGGTTCCCAGACCGATCAGCCAACTCTCTGGAGAGTTGGCCTCGTCTCTGATCGATCTGTGGACCGGTCCACGATCCCCTCTTCTTCTCCCGAACTTCTTCACCGATCGGTCACCGCACCGATCGTAATCCTGAAACACTGTTTTTGCCGATCGGTCACACCGATCGATCAACCAACAGATCATCGATCGGTCACGGACGATCCAGTTTAGAGCTCCCCTAAACCCTACCTAGTCCGGAGAACGAGCTACCGAGCCCTCTCCGACTTCGTCCGGTCCAGAGAACGAGCTCCCGAGCCCTCTCTGACCTAGTCCGGAGAACGAGCTGTCGAGCCCTCTCCGACTTCCCATGCCAAGCTTCCATACTTGGACTTCTCCCGTGCCAAGTCTCCATACTTGGACTTTTCCCGTGCCAAGCTCCCTGCTTGGACTTTTCCGTGCCAAGTCTCCATACTTGGACTTTTCCCGTGCCAAGCTCCCTGCTTGGACTTTTCCATGCCAAGTCTCCATACTTGGACTTTTTACCAGATGTCTGGTCAACCTTGACCTATCTGGATTTTCCTTGCCTGGCTTCACTCACCAGGACTTTCCAACTGCCTGGCTTCACTCACCAGGACTTTCCAACTGCCTGGCTTCACTCCCAGGACTTTCCCTTGCCTGGCTTCACTCACCAGGACTTTCACCTGGCTTCACTCACCAGGATTTTCCGAATCAAGTCGACTCACCTCGGGTCAACCAGGTCAACCTTGACCAAAGATTACACCCACAATCTCCCAAGTTTGTATTCTGTCAAACATCAGAATACAACTTTTCTACTCTCGTCAAACATCAGAATAGAGCTTTTCTATTCTCGTCAAACATCAAAATACAACTCGAGTCAGGTCAACCAGGTCAACCTTGACCTAAGGTTGCACCAACAATCTCCCCCTTTTTGATGTTTGACAAAACCATAAACAAGTTAGGTTAACCTGATAACCTAACTTAGGTTTCCCAATATTCTTCCTTGAACATTCTCCCCAAACTCTAATGTTCTTCCTTGAACATTCTTTGGATATTCTCCCATTCTCCCCCTTTTTGACATACATCAAAAAGAGTGAATCAAGGTCAAGAGTTTATTCCTAATGAAAGTCCCATACCTTTCATTGAAACCCTTAATTTCCACCTTGATACTAAAGTCAACAATCAACTTAGTGATAATCCCATATCACTCAAGTCTTTAGAGTAAAAACTCCCCCTAAAAGTCAACTCCCCCTTGACTAATAGGTAAATCTCCCCCTAAAGGTCAACTCCCCCTTGATCATTGCACCAACAATGTCTTGGAGAGTTTCAAACCTTTAGAAATCCAAAACACAAACTGTGTTTTAACTTTCAGCTGAAATTTCAGACAACACAGTCGAAAATCAACATTTTGGCACACCCGATCGGTCACCAGACCGATCAGGAGCTCCCTGGATCGGTCCAGTGATCGATCCAGCATCCCCTGGACCGATCAGGGAACCTCCTGATCGGTCACACATCTGATTTCTGAATTTCTTCCTCCCGAAATTCAAAAACCCCTACAAAATTACAGAAAATTCCAAAAATTATAAAATTTTGAGGATACATTCCTCATAACATATACTATCATGGAAAAATAGTTTTCTATGAAAATAACTTCCATTTTCAAATCTTGATACAAAGTTCGAAAAGTTTTGAAATAGCTCAAAGTTTCAAAAACTTGTATCAACTTGCTCAATGATGAATGCTATCACTAGAAAAGCTTCATCAAGGTTTTTCAAATCAATTTTGAAATGATTTTAAACCATTTAATTTAGGACCATAATCTTAGGGCTAAGTGTACATGACTTGTACACAAGCTTTCCCTATGATCCTCCATTTTGAATTAGGCTCATCTAGGTACAAGAACTATGCACCTTGATCCTAACTCATGATCCTAATATCTCACACACATCTAAGGTGTATCAAACACATCCAAGTCAATTTTGATGTGAGATATGGTTTAGGTCATCTTAATCTAAGTTCTCATGCATTTTCTAAACAACAATTTGATCTCCATATCAAATTGAGTTTTTATCCTTAAATCAATTTAATTGATAAATGCAAGAGATGATGACATGACATAAAATAATATCATAAGTAAAAACATGTGCCAATGTCATGATGTCATGTCATAAAGTATGAAACTTAAATAAGGCATGATATATAGCTAACCTAAGTATTATCATGACATTTCAAATGATAATAAATTAAATATGATGTCATGACATGGCATATGGCAAACAATACATGGAAAATAATATATAAAGGTATAGAAAATACCTAATTCTAGCCTTAGTTGCCATTTTTGATAATTTTTATAATTTTGCCATAAATTCCATATTCCTAAGTGTAATAGACCTAAAATCATATACTAAAGATTTTTAGATCACTATGTGCCAATTAGATTGACTCTAGGAAACTCCTCAAATGTGATTGACACATCCTAATCACCTTAGGAATAACTTTCCATTTCATTTTCAAGGCTTGATTACACCTTGAAAATTCCTAAAGTGCCACCTTTTGTCATGATTAGGTTAACTACCTATTCAAGTAAGGTTGGCACACCCTAAACCATCTAGCGTGATGGAATCACGCTCTTAGGAACCCAATACCTATTTGAGCTCATTGGGTTCACTAAATATTCACTAGGGATGACTTCCCTAGCAACTCTCCTAATGACCCTCTTAGGCTTTAAAGCCTTGGCCATTTGGGACTCATCAAGATCAACTCTAGGGGTGACTCCCCTTGTGACCTTGGTGATGGTCTTCCTAACCCTAGGTCTTGTTCCATAATCGAATGGAACATTATGATAAGTGGGCTTGACCACTTGAGACTTAGGTTTGTGACTCAAACCTCTCATGTCCTTGGGCTTTTGCTTTTGACCCTTAGACCCTAGAGTTGACTTCTCCAAATTCTTAAGGGTCTTTTCTAAGGTGTCAAGTCTTGACCTCAAGACTTGATTTTCCTTTTCTAATACCTCAAGTTTTAATTTGTCATTTTTCTTTGAGGTATACCTAGGCATATGTCTAGTTGTTTTGGGATTCCTACCTAGGTTTTCCTTAACCTTAGATGAGTTAATTCTAGGGTTGGTTTTCCTAGTATTGTCCTTATCTAGGCTAACATGTTTGGCACCTAAGCACGTGTATCGGTTACTATCGTTATCATGCTTATTATTATTGACAATAGCAATAAGGCTACTAGCATGCATCCTACTAGAATTGCAAGAATGTACCTTAGAGGATACCTTAGGGTTTAACTTAGCTCCCCCTATAGATGTGCTTGGTCTCTTGTCCTTGTGAGGTTGCCTCCCCCTCGGACATTGACTTCTATAATGTCCCCTTCGTTTGCATTGGAAGCATACCACGTGCTCCTTGCCCTTGCGTTTCGGGACTCCGGCTTCCTTGACCTTTGGTGCCGGTGGAGTCTTCCTAATCCTCTTTGGATATTTACTCTTGTAATGCCCATATTCTCTACACTCAAAGCACATTATATGTAATTTACTTGAAATTAAATCGCTTGAGTTACCTAGGGTTGAGAATGGATGTAATCTCTCTTCTTCATCCCTTCCGGAGGTAGAAGCTTCTTCTTGCACCAATCTTGAAGAAGAACTCTCCTCCTCTTCTTCCATAGATGTTGAGTAGCCCTCAACTTCTAATTCCTTACCTCCATGATGTGAGCTACTTGGCTCACTTGACTCCTCTTCATGACTTGAATTGGAGCTCTCCTCATGGAACTTAGCCAAGTTGTTCCACAACTCCTTGGCATTGTTGTATCTACCTATCTTACACAAGATATCACAAGGTAATGAAAATTCAAGGATTTTCGTTACCTCGTCGTTGATTGTGGATTGGTGGATTTGTTCTTTCGTCCACTTCTTTTCCTTGAGAAGTTCTCCCTTTCTATCCACCGGAGGAATAAAACCTACTTGTACACAATTCCAATTTGCTAGGTTAGTCATAAGAAAATACTTCATTCTTACCTTCCAATGTGCGAAGTCACAGCACTCGTAGAAGGGTGGAATCGTGGTGTCTTCTCCGAGTCGATCCATTCTCTAGCTTGTGCTCCCCCGGGTGTTAATCCGACGAAGAGCAACCTCGCTCTGATACCACTTGTTAGGACCTTCGGATAGCGGCTAGAGAGTGGGGTGTGAATAGCCGACCCCAAATTCGCGTTTCTTTCTACAAATCAAGTTAGCGCAGCGGAAAAATAACAACAGAAACGTAAATGGAGAAATCAAACCTCAAGCACAGCGATGTAACGAGGTTCGGAGATGAAACTCCTACTCCTCGGCGTGTCCGTAAGGTGGACGAAGCCTATCAATCCGTCGGTGGATGAAATCCCGGATAACTGGCTAATATGTACTCCTTCTGGGTGGAGAAACCTCACCACAAAGTCTTTGCAACAGCAAAACAGAGAAGTACAACAATAGAGGAAACAAACAAGAACAATAGAAATTGTAAACACACTTGCTTGCCTTCTCGTCGGAGTCCGTTGATGAAGCAGCAGCTTCACGGCTCCAGCAGCTAGAAAACCAGCACGAAGCTCACGCGAAGCTTCAGCAAACCGAGAGCTCAGCAAAGCTCAAGTCGCAGTTAGGAGGAAGAAGAGTTGTTCCTGTAGAGGCCCTCGACCTTGATATATAACCTGCGAAGAAGAAAGAAGATAAACTAGCCGTTGTGTCGCAACGGCTAGGGCCTGGACCGATCAGGCACACTCCTGATCGGTCCAGAGTACACCGTCTTGGGACGATCATTCATCACTGCGAAGCAAAGGTTTTTCCTTGCTATGAGACCCCCCCTCTCTGCCAACTCTGGGCACCGTCGTCGGATGTCGATCCTCGTCTAGTGAGCTTTCTCCTGAATGTTCAGGGTTCTGTTGTGCATCTTCTTCTCCCGATCTTCTTCTTCACATTGTTAAACGATCGTGTTTCATTCAAAATACAATAAATACTTTCACGGACCGATCAGTCAACCAGCGTATCACTGGATCGGTCACCAGACCGATCCAGGTTTAGAGCTCCCAGCCCTAAACCCTACCTAGTCCGGAGAACGAGCTACCGAGCCCTCTCCGACTTCGTCCGGTCCAGAGAACGAGCTCCCAAGCCCTCTCTGACCTAGTCTAGAGAACGAGCTGCCGAGCCCTCTCCGACTTCCCATGCCAAGCTTCCATACTTGGACTTCTCCCGTGCCAAGTCTCCATACTTGGACTTTTCCCGTGCCAAGCTCCCTGCTTGGACTTTTCCGTGCCAAGTCTCCATACTTAGACTTTTCCCGTGCCAAGCTCCCTGCTTGGACTTTTTCATGCCAAGTCTCCATACTTGGACTTTTCCCGTGCCAAGTCTCCATACTTGGACTTTTCACCAGATGTCTGGTCAACCTTGACCTATCTGGATTTCCCTTGCCTGGCTTCACTCACCAGGACTTTCCAACTGCCTGGCTTCACTCACCAAGACTTTCCAACTGCCTGGCTTCACTCCCAGGACTTTCCCTTGCCTGGCTTCATTCACCAGGACTTTCACCTGGCTTCACTCACCAGGATTTTCCGAATCAGGTCGACTCACCTCGGGTCAACCAGATCAACCTTGACCAAAGATTACACCCACAATCTCTCAAGTTTGTATTCTGTCAAACATCAGAATACAACTTTTCTACTCTCGTCAAACATCAGAATAGAGCTTTTCTATTCTCGTCAAACATCAAAATACAACTCGAGTCAGGTCAACTCGAGTCAGGTCAACCAGGTCAACCTTGACCTAAGGTTGCACCAACAGTTAATACTCGACTAGGAATGATTAAGAGTAGTGTTCCCTATATCATCTCACTATCGGTTCAACTAACCGATTGATATAGGTGAGAACCTTCTACTCAAGGAGGTTATTATACTTAGTTTATTTGGCACCAATACAAGTAAGTATAATAACCAAAAACCAAATGCCTTTATTTATATAGAATATGATACAACAAGTCCAAAATACAATCATCAAATGATTGACTCTAAGGCTCTAGCTAACATTTGATGCATTGCATTATGCATGAATACTACAAAATAGAGGAAAAAAAAGCATAGAAAATGGCTAGTTTATTCATCTTGGATAGAATTTTTGCTTTTGTTGTAAGTTGTTCACAAATCACAACAACAAGAATAAAATTAGTCAATTAGCTACTGGAAGCTACAAGGATTCGCATAATTTAATTCAATGTCTTGCAATGCATGAAGGAAGTAAGAAGCATATTGGTTGTACGATAACATGGAATGAATTGGAGAAAAGATTGAAAAAAACAAGACAATTGATGAAAGCATTCGAATATAAATTAATAAAGAAAAAGAGCATTGGAGAATAGTATTAAAGAGGTTAATTGTTGTTGCTTATAGGCTTGCAAAAAATAATCTAGCATATCGAGGAAATTGTGAAAAGTTTTATGTTGAGAACAATGGTAGTTTTTTTGCAAATGATTGAAATGACTGCTAAGTTTGATCCAATAATGTAAGAGCACATACAACATATTCAAGCATATGAGACACATTATACATATCATGGTCCAAAAATTCAAAATGAACTGATTCAGATGTTGGCAAATGAAGTAAAAACTGCAATTCTTAGAAAAATCAAAGAAGCAAAATATTATTCAGTTATACTAGATTGCACTCCAGACATAAGTCACAAGGAACAAATGTCTCTTGTAATACGTTGTGTGGATAATTCAACAAACTCTGTTATGGTTGAAGAATACTGGATAACTTTTTTAAAAGTGGATGACACTTCTGGATTTAGACTTTTTACTGGACTAAAAAATATGTTGAGTGATCTCAAGCTTAATATTGATGATATAAGAGGACAGGGGTATGCCAATGGATCCAATATGAATGGAAAGTATAATGGGGTGTAAAAAAGATTACTTAAAATAAATCATAGAGCCTTTTATACACCTTGTGGATGTCATAGTCTGAATTTGGCATTATGTGATATGGGTAATTATTGTTCTAAAGCTACGTCTATGTTTGGAGTGATACAATGTATTTATACATTATTTTCCTCTTCTACAAAGCATTGGAAAGTTTTTAATGATCATGTAGAAGGCTTAAAAATTAAGTCATTATCACAAACTCATTGGAAAAGTCATGTTGAAAGGGTGAAAGCTATAAAAGAACAAATATAAAAAAAATTAGAGATGCTTTACTTGATTTGGCACAAACGAGTAAAGATCCTAAAACAAAGAGTGAAGCTGAATCATTCGCAACATATGAACTTGAAAATTTTGAATTCTTGCTTGGCATGGTAATTGGTACAAGTTGTTGCATGCGATCAATACTGTGGGTAAATTTTTTCAAGGTGAAAATATAGATATTGATATTTCAATTAAACAATTAAAAGGACTTATTCTTACTTTTGAGGAGTATCGAGAGTTTGGATTTGATAAGGCCATGATAGAAGCAAAGTAAATGGTAGAAGAAATAGAGATTGAAGCTACATTCAAAGAAAAACACATTATCAGAAGAAAGAAATAATTTGATGACAATAATAGTGAAGATGTGATGTAATCAGCTAAAGAATCTTTTAGAATTAATTATTTTATTTTCTTAATGGATCAAGTTATTTCATCACTAAAAACTCGATTCAAACCATTTCAAAAGGATGAAGAAACATTTGGGATTTCGTTCAATCCAAAGAGATTAAAATTTGCTAATGATGATAATCTAATGAAATCTTGTAAAAATCTCAAAGAAACATTGAGATATAATGGCAAGTCAGATATTGATGGAGATGATCTGTATATGGAGTTATCAATCTTAAAACAGTCTTTATCGATGGAAGCAAAAAGAGCAATAGATGTTTTGAATTATCTAAAAAATATGGATGATTTTTATCCAAATACTCATGTTGCATACATAATTTTATTGACCATACCAATTATAGTGGCATCTGTAGAAAGGAGATTTTCCAAGTTGAAGATGATTAAAACATATCTTCGATCAACTATGTCATAAGAAACATTAAATGGATTGACGATGTTGTCTATTGAAAAAAAAAATTGAACATCTTGATTATACAAGATTAATTGATATTTTTACATCTAAAACAGCAAGACATGTTGTATTCAAAGATTATTAGTAATATTTATATTTTTATTTGATTATATATCTACAATATTAAATGTTTTTTAACTTCATATTTTACTTTACGTACTGCAGGCTCACTAAAACACGACAGCAATATGCATTATACTTTTATAGCTAAAACGGAAGCAAGACGAATTGTATTAAATGATTACCAGTAATATTTATTTTTTATTATATTTTGAAATATTCATGTTATTCAACTCGTTATTTTATTGTACATTTTGTAGCCTGGCTAAAAAATCTTGATCGCGTATTTAAAGGAGGATTATATTTTGAAGTGTAGATGATTTTTTAAGTTAATATAGTAGTAAGACGGTGTAAGAGGCACTTTTTATTGATGTTCGACTCAGACCATTAAAATCTCAAGTACGACACTGAGCATATAATTATAACTAACATAATAAATGTGCATACACAATCTGGATCAAACACACTCGGTATAGTGATTAGTAAACTCACTAGGGATCAACAACATATTTGCTCATAACACCTGAGTAATATAAATGACAGTATATAGATGTATGAAAATGAACATGTATGAAGTATGACAACCATATGTAATAATCATATCTCAATTAAATGCAATAATCACAAGAAAATGTAGAAATATCTCTTAAAGATGCAATACACATCATATACATATGAACATGTATATGTCACACCTATACTCTGTTCATAGCTGTAACTACATCTGAGTAACTAAGCGGGCAAGACTGTGACGATTGCTCACATCTCCAGCTACCACTATATCAATGTGGTCGAAACGGGCAGGATGTAGAGTAGCTATCTAACTATATAACAAGGAAAGTCACTGTCTACACGACTCTAACTACCACTACTCAGAGTGGTTGACCGAGCACAATTAGGACAAGCTGAATCCAACTGCAAGCTACCACTCCCCCCTGAGTAGCTGAATGGGTAGTGAATAATGTCTGACGATTCTCTCACGCCACAAGGGAGATAATGGAGGTCAGCATACATATAGTGCAATGATGAACATGATTTAAGTAATCATGATATAGTTGCAATCATCATCAATACAACAACCAAATCAATATAGTACATCTAGTACACAACCCACCTATCACCTGAATCTATAGGTATAGATAGATCCAACAGGTATCCACTAAACATCGTGCATGGTAATCAATGTAACAACCCAATCAACATAAGTACAACTAGTACATGATCGATCTATCACCACAAGCTATATGTATGAATAAACCCAATACAGATATAATTGAAATGATTCCTCCGATAGTATACACTAGACACGTGTGCACATACAACATAGGTATAATCAATTTAATTCCTCCAAGAGTACACAACAAACATATGTGCACATACAACATGCAAATGGACAGTCAACATGGTAACTCCTATAGTACACACCAAACATGTGTACACTCAACATCATACACATAATCAGCATGTTAACTTAATCAATAAGGCATCTCCTATAGTACATACTCTACATGTGTATACTCTACAGAGTATAAATATCCAAAGTCAAGACTATGTAAGAAATAACTAGATCATCTCTAAGATCAAGCATGCAAGTATCAAGCATGGATAAATACGAGTAAATTTAAGGTAAAGCAACCTAATCCATCAATTAAAAACAACCATGCACTAAGTTCAATGAATTATATAAGCCAAAAAAAAGTACTCGCCTTTATCTGTCGATCATGCTAAATAATTCTCATGTCAAGATGCTCACTGATAAGCGAGTCTGTCACACTCGTAAATCAAATTAACAAATATATTTCCACTGAACCCCTTAACTAAATGATAATGTTGTAGTAACGAGCCCAAGATCGAACCTCGAGGAACCAACAGTAGGATGTAATCTTAGGATCGTATTTTTTTATTCCTATTTTTGGGGTTTTAACATATAAATGGGGGTTTTAAAGCTTTAAATCCAAATTAAGCAAATGAAATGCAAGCAAATAAGAAACTACACTACTGCTGAAATTAAAGCTAATTAAACTACAGAAAACTAAATTACTCACTAATACTTAACCCTAAGCTAAAGCAAGATTAATAACAACTTTAAAATCAATTGAAACTAAATTACTCCAAACATTTGAATTAAAACAATTAAGCTAAAAGAAAGCTATGATTACTGAATCCAAATAAATCTACCAACAATAAAAAGAATGCATAAAAGAAACCCTAAACCATCTCAACACCAAACCAATCTTCTTGGCAACTTCTCCTTGTCGTCACACAAGGAAACAGTAGAGAACACTCCAACTGTAATCAGATAAAGACAACCTCAGCAACTGAACTCAGCTCAGCCTTCACCAGCACAATCGGAGACCACTCCAAACGAATCTGATGAAGATCGATGCTGCCAACCTCAGGAAATCTGCAAATCTGCGACTGCAACCTCAGATCTGAAATGGAGCTAATGGTGGATGGATTGTCGTCGGGAATGGTCCAGAAGCAGTGGAGGAACGCCACCAATGCTCTCGGATGGAAAACGAAACTATCGATTGGAGGAACACCTCAAAATCAGCAGCGACAGAAGCAGAGGTTTGCGGAGCAGAATTCTCGCCGCAAGACCACCTTTGAGCGAGCCTAGATGGCCGGAAGCTGGTCGCAAGCACTGAGAATGTCGTCATCGATGAAGTTGTCGGAAAATTGATCTAGAATTCGAGATGGGGTCGGAATCTCGGAGAACGCCGCAGGACGTGAAGAACAGCACTGTGGAGAATCGACGACGCCTGGAAGCTACTGTAGCTTCTATTTTGAATCTGTTCCAGATCTGAACGGACGGCTATGATTGATTCAGAGCTTGATCAACGGTGAAAAGTCGCCTAAAATCTGATCCAGAGGTACTGATCTTGATCTAGGGTCTAGATCTACTCTTCCTTAGGTCGGATCGACCAAATCTTCACTGGATGGTCCAGATCTGTCCAATCTTCGATGAACGATCCAGAATATTTCGGGCTGGATCAATGGCTGGATGAACTTAGATCTGGATCAAAACTTCTGGATCTTCATCAATGGCTCAGATCTGCTCCTCATTAGGTTGGATAGGCCAGATCTTCACTGGATGGTTCAGATCTGTCCTATTCTTGATGAACGGCCCCTAATGCTCCAAAGCTTGATCTTCTCGTTTAAACTCCGATTCGAGCCCAATTTCGGTTCAAATAGATCCACATCCAAGATACTTTAATGCCTACAAAATAAGAATCAAATATTAGCATCAAATAACACAAAAATACAATAATTTGCAATTAAGTCCAAGAGTAAGACAATGCACAAAAATGTGATGTAACTATGATTTAAACCTATGAAATCAACATCAAACCATATATATATGAATCAAAATAATACAGTAAAATCATGGTTATCACTCACCTCAAATCAAAGTACTGCAATTCCATGATGTACAGTTTAATTAGCTAATCACATACGCAACAACTGGCTAAATCTAAAACCCAAACTAATTAGGGAAACCACTAACTAAAATGATCATTAATTAATCCTAATTATTGGTTAAATTCATTAATCCTAATCACTTAATTAAATTTAATATAACCCTTCATTAATTAGATTAGGGTTAGCTATAATATCAACCCTAATTAATTCACCCTCTTAATCAATCGGATAACAAATCTATCATTCCAATCATCTTTTTTTGTCTTAAGAAATTGATAGAGAAAATTAATCAAATTAAATCATAGATAAATCCTTTATACTCCTACTAGTGATAATATGATCAAATCAAGGTTAAATATTTACTCCTCTAATCAACTCTGTTAATTATCAATTAATCATTTAATCACTTCAATCAACTTAATGAATCCCTAAATCTAACAATCTGATGCATCAATTAACCTTATTTAATCCATCCAATAATCCTAATCCATAATTAATTAATGTCGGTTCACAATACCTAATTTCTTCCTCTTCGACGATTGTAGACCTTGGAGTAGGAGTCGCCACAGGATCCAAATCAAGTAAAAGAAAAGTGTTAGCGCTTGTTTTGCTTCCACTTTATTTCTTATTTTTGCTACATTATTTTGTGCTTTCCGAAACGTGTGAAAAAGTCACGAGCGCTATTCACCCCCTCTACACTTCTCAATTCTACAATTGGTATCAGAGCCAAGTTGCTCTGAATTGGTGAAACCACCAATCAAGCAAGGGGGATTCCTTTTGAAAAATAGATATCGTTTGTTTAGTAAGACTAGTCATATGCTCACAAATCTAACTTTCAGTTACCAATTCTCATCATTGGGTACTATCAAGATGTAGAAATATATCACCATTCTACCAAACGTGTATAACTACTGAAGTCCAAGGGGCATTCCTTGACTTCTTGATTGATGATCAGCAAAGCTCCAAATGATAGAGATACAACCAATCCATGCAATATGAGTATAAAAACTCTACTAATTATATCCAAAAATATCCTTTGACATAGATAGTAACTGTAGGATCGAAAAGCGCTAGGGGGGAGGGGGGGGGGGGGGGGAAAAGAGCTCGTGGCTAATTCGCTCATTTTAAAAGAATCGAGTAAATTGCAGCAAAATAAGAACAATCAAAGAAAACAATGACACAAGTTGGTTTTACTTGGTTCGGAGCTTGTGACAACTCATACTCCAAGGCATATACTCGTTGAGTGTTTACTTTGTGCAATTCACTATCAATCCAAAATATTACAAATTAAAGTACAGTTAATTAAGTGTAGTAAAAATATATCAACAACTAAGAAATCTAGAATTAGAGCTTTAGGTTGTCGGAACAGTGTTATGACTTTGCCAAAATGTCTTTTGGGCAGCATTCAGAAGAAGACTTGCAAATTTCTGATATTATTTTTGTCTCTGCATGAACTAGGCTTAAGTAATCCATTGAGGGCGCCTCCAACCTCCATAAGAGGCACCTTCAGCGGGGATACTTATCTCGATTTCATAGCGTCGATAAGCTTTGCGGCGTCCGCTGCTTATCCACCCGAAGGCGCCTCCAAGTTCCATGAAGGGCACCCTCCATCCAACGTTTAATGCGCCTTCCATCTCCTTGGAAGGCCCCTTTGTGCCTTGCCGTGAGAGACTTTCGACCAAGGCACCCGAGACGCCTCCAAGCTCCATGGAGGGCACCTCGGGAAATGTTCATCCAAGGCTTTTAAGTCGTTTTCTCTCCCTGCAAGATGTGCTAGTTCAAAATACAAAACATATCCTACAAAATAGAGTTAGCACAATAAAATATGAAATAATAAGTTATTTTGACAGTCTCCGGACTGTCCGATTCTGACTTCAGATTTCGCCTCCGAAAATCCTAGGTCGAACCAACGCCTATTGTTCTCTCACTAGGGAAAGCGTCCTCACCTACTCCTTTCAGGAGAGTTTACCTATTGCCAGACCGGTCCTCCAGACCGACTAGGTTTTTGCTCCGCGTCCGAGTCTTCAGGACTTTTCCACTGGATGTCTGATTCCCGACCCGTCCAATCTTCCACCTGGTTCGCGACCACTGAGATTTTCACCTAGAGTCTTCGCCTCTAGGATTTCGCCCAAAGATTCTCGACCCGCTAAGACTTTTCTCCTGGGGTTACCAACCCCTAGGATCTAGGGTTATCTCCCCTAGTGTTTTTACTTGCCTAATCATAATTAGGACTTTTGTCTAACAACAGTTAGGACTTTTCCTGCAATCTCAATCAAACTTATTAGACCACAAATAACCTTAACTTTGAACCCTTTGCCATTATCAAAATCCAGGTTCGATCATCTGATGCTTCATGTACCAACAATCTCCCCCTTTTTTATTATGGTAACAAAATTCAAAGTTAAGTATAGAAATGCAATAATAAAGAATACAAAAGTAATTTCAAGAAGTGCAGCATCAATGAAAAGTGCAACATTATGCAACATTTTAGAACAAGAGCAACTTGTTTAGAACAAGAACAACTTGTTTAACTTTAGAATTTATTAGTTTCTCTCCCCCTTTGACATATATCAAAAGAAAAAATAATTCTCTTTTCAAAAGTAAAATAAGGAGAAAAAATCTAAGAAGCGTGGTAGGTATAATAAAGAAAAATTTAAAAAATAACTTATGTTTTACCAAAAATGCTTTTTTAAAAATACTTTAACAAATACTAAACTTAGTTAAGTCTTTAGATTTTTGAAAAGAATTTAAAGAATACTTAGTTAAATAAAGATTCACAAAAAATTGTCTTTTCAAAAGTAGTTAAAAATTTTCAAAGATACTTTGAAATTAAACAAAAAGGAAGACAATTTTAATTTTGAAATTTTTGAAAAGAATAAAAAATATTTAACCCTTAACTTGGCTCTTTTCACTCCCCCTTGATTAATGCCATGAATTTCATTAAGTTTGTAAAGTCCTAGAGTCCAAGCATGAGAAATAAATAAAAAAAACTTCAACTTAAACATCTACCTTTCTTAGCAATATGTCTAACCTTTAGCTATTAGCTGTTTACCCTATTGGCAATCATTACAGATTGTATTTTCTAAATTTTTTAATTTGGGTAAACCTCTAACTAGGCCATTTTGACTCATTTTTGAAATGAGTCTAATATGAGTGTGACCCAGTCTTCTGTGCTACAATTTAGTTTCCTCTTGTTATGTCAATAGACACTTGAGTGAGGAAGTTGGTAGATTAATTATGTAGATATTCTTTTTCCTAATTTCTTTAAGCGTAATTTTAGGATTTTTGACATTTTTGATTAAAGACTCAGAGTTTGAAAGAGTTACTAACTACCCAAAGTCACACAGTTAACTAATGCTAAGTAAGTTAAAATTCAATTTATCAACCAATAGAACTTTTCGAATAAAAAAATCAGAACTCAGTTTGATATTACCTATTCCGATTACCTTAAGTGTTTCGTTGTTGCCGAATGCAGCATATCCTAGATTTTTAAATTTTAAGTTAGTGAACTTCAATCGATCTCCAATCAGGTGTCTGGAGCATCCACTATCCAATATCCATTGGTCCAAATCGTTATGTTCCTACACATAAAGCATTTGATTTGGATCCAACTTTAAGGGATTGTAAGATTCATTGATTGGGTTCAACCCCTTATTTTCCATCTCACCCAATCTATGTGTCAATCATGTTATACCTATGAGTTATTGTGAGATGGTTAATTAAATTAGATTAAATTTAATTAAGTTTAAATTAAATTTAAGTTTAGTTAAATTTTAATTTAGGTTAAGTTCAGTTTAATTTTAATTTAATTTAATTTTAGTTTAATTTAGTTTTAATGTAGTTTAAGTTTAGTTTAATTTTAATGTAGTTTAACTTTAGTTCAATTTTAATGCAGTTTAAGTTTAGTTTAATTTTAATGTAGTTTAAGTTTAGTTTAATTTTAATTTAGGTTAGGCTTAATTTTAATTTTAAGTTAGTTTTATTTTAAGGTAGTTTAAGTTTAATTTAATTTTAATTTAGGTTAGGTTTTATTTTAATTTCAAGTTAGTTTTAATTTAAGTTAATTTAATTTTAATTTAATTTGAGTTTAATTTTAATTTGGTTTTACTAATTGAAACCTAGATCCATCCCACCCTTTTTCTAAATTATCACTCAGGGAATCTTATAGGATTTTGTGAGATGGTTAATGTTATCTTCAATTTAGATTACAATCTAAGGATTAAGTTACAATTAAGTTAGACTAAGATTTTATAGTTAATCAATTAAATATTTATTTCAATGATTGGCTTCCAAGTTGTGGCGAGGCACTAGGCCTTCTTGGGTATGAGATCATCCACCACTTCTAGACAAAGTCTTTCAAAGAAATTGGATATTTAATTTTCTTTCTGAAACTCCTTGGTCTAACTAGTCAAGTGTAAATCAAGCCTAGGTCCTTATCTACCCTAGTCTAAGCATGTATAGTGAAAGCAGTAAAGCAAGTATCAAACAAATCTATCTATCGATAAAAATGGTCTTTCTATCGGCTCCCCCTAGATTATAGCCTCGATAGAGTCTATCAAGGTAGTGGATTTGATCCTTGGGGACCCAATATTGACCAAGTCCAACTTGATTAATCAAGTTCGACTTGGGGACCCATGCTTGGACTAATTTTCTATTTGTTCTATTTACAAGTGATAAGTAAGATCTGTATTTTTGTTTAGCCTTAAATCCAAGTCCGGATCGGTTGTAAATGACTCTTTGTTTTCCAAGAATCGGATCAAGATTCTTGGAACCCAAGGTGAACCGTTCCAACGTATCCTTAAGTCCTTTAACTTGAGTTTTCAAATTGAAATTTTCTTCCTCAAGTTGTTGGGCTTGGGTTGAACTTCTATTTTGAAGTAGCTCAGTCAAAGGACTTAGGTTAGTCTACTTCTTAAGGATTGTTACCTCCTTTTGGAGTGACTTGACTTGGAGGTTGGATTTGGCTAACTTATGCATGAGATAGTTAACTAAGTTATGCAATTTATCTATCTGAGAAGTTCTTACTGTTGGTTGCTACTCGGAAAACCTAGAGGTTCCACTGTACAAAAATTTTGTACAAAGGTCTGAACCTTTTCCTAGCTACCATGTGTTCTTTTAAATTAAATTTTGAATCGCCTGCGGAACTTAACACGTTTGATCCAAAACTTAATCTATTTGTTCTTTTAGGTTTTGACTTGGATCTCCTGCGGAACTTAACACGTTTGATCCAAATCACCTAAGTTATTAATTCCATTAAATATTAATTTCCAAAATTGGTTCCCAGTACTGACGTGGCGAGACACATGGCCTTCTTGGATATGGGAGCAACCACCACCGACTAGACAAAACCTTTTAAGGAAAGCTAATATTTAATTTCCTAAAATAACTTTAGGTCAACCAAAAAGAACAATCAAATCACAAGGAAAAGAAAAACAAAAGAACACTATATCGAAAACAAATTCGAAACACTAGAATCGTATGCCTCTTATATTTAGTATTATTTCCAAAAATAACTAGTATGATGCGGAAAGAAAAAATTACTAGTTATACCTTTTAGAAAAACCTCTTGATCTTCTACCATATTCCTCTTCTAACCTCGGACGTTGTGTGGGCAACGATCTTCCGAGATGAGAACCACCTAGGCACCTTCTTCCTTCTTCCTCCAAGTTTCGGCCAAGCACAAGAACTTTCAAAGGATGAAGAATTTTCCACCAACCAAGCTCCAAGGGATGCATGCTTTCTCTCCTTCTTCTCCTTCCTTGATCCGGCCACATCCTCCAAGCTCCAAGAGATGATAGATTTCGGCCACAACAAGAGGAGAGAAGAGAAAGGGAAGGGCCGGCCACCACACCAAGGAAAAGAGGGAGAAAAATAGAATAGAGTCCTAAGCCTTGAAGCCTCCTCTACCCCCTCTTTTATAATCCTTGGTCTTGGCAAATAAGGAAAAATTAAGAAAAACTTCCTTAATTCTTTTGCCATTGAAAAGGAAAATTTATTTAATTAAAAATAATTTTTCTTTTCAATTTGTAATGGCCGGCCACCACATAAATTCTCCAAGCAAATAAAATTTTAAACAAAAATTAAAACTTCCTTATTTGCTTCCGGAAATTTATAAAAATTTGTCCAATAATTTTTATCCCTTCATGATTGGTTTATAAAAAAGAAATTTAATAAATTAAAATCTTTCTTTTAAACATGTGGATAAAAAGAAAGTTATCTCTATAAATTAAAAACTCTTTTAATCTACAAATAAGGAAAGATATCAAATCTTTTCTTAATCTTTTGTAGAAACTTATAAAAGAGAATATTTAATTTGAACATGGTTAAAAAGGAAAGTTTTCTTAAAATTTAAAATCCTCCTTTAATCAACAAATAAGGAAAGATTTTCAAATTTTAAACTCTCTTTTAAACATATAGATGATTTACAAATTAGGAAAGTTTTAACCAAAAATTAAAACCATCCTTTTAAACTACAAATAAGGAAAGAGATTAATCTCTTCTCTTAATCTTTTGTAGAAAGCTATAAAAGGAAATTTTTAATTTTTAAACTCTATTTTAAAATCATGATATCCACATAAGAAATAATTTTAATAAAAATCCTTTTTAACATTCTAGTGGCCGGTCACCTAAGCTTGGGATCCAAGCTTTGGCCGGCCACCTACATGGCTCATCCACTTGGTCTTGGCCGGCCACCTACATGGCTCATCCACTTGGTCTTGGCCGACCCTAGCTTGGGTTCCAAGCTAGCTTGGCCGGCCCCATTGGATGGGTAAGAAGGTGGGTATGCGGTGGGTATAAATCTCTATATACTAGATGCTACGATAGGGACCGAGAGGAGGAATTGGTTTTGGTCTCCCGATAAAATTAAGCATCCCGTGCTCGCCCCGAACACACAACTTAATTTTATCAATAATAATTCATTCCACTAGAGAACTATTATTGAACTACCGCACCAATCCCAAATTACATTTTGGGCTCGTTCTTATCATGAGTGTGTCAGTCTCCTTGTGTTTAAGATAACAAATGTCCACTAATTAAGTAAGTTACTGACAACTCACTTAATTAATATCTAGCTCCAAGAGTAGTACCACTCAACTTCATCGTCATGTAGGACTAAGTCCACCTGCAGGGTTTAACATGACAATCCTTATGAGCTCCTCTTGGGGACATTCTCAACCTAGATTACTAGGACACAGTTTCCTTCTATAATCAACAACACACACTATAAGTGATATCATGTAACGCCTGAAAATTCTCAAAACTATATTAGAAATATTGTATGATTTTTCTGGAATTTTTAGATATTTTTCCAGAATTTTTAGAGTAGCGGAAGTAGCAAAAATAAATATAAGCATAAAACGGCCTTCGCAGGAATTGAACCCATGACCTCTAGCCGAGCCGAGACTTAAGTGAATCCGGCTAGCCAGGAGCCCCAGCAGGGGTGTGCTGAAAGAAGAGGGAATCAATAATATTTATATTAGAGTTGGGCCGAAATACCCACTTAATATAAATAGAAAACTTGAGTGGGTTGGTTTATTCTTTGGTTCGGGAACTCTCCACTGAGACCTCACCTTACACGCCGCCCCCTCTCCTTCTCCTTCTTCCTCTCGGCGCCAACCCTAGGGTTCTCTCCCTAGGGCCCTAAGAGCACCTTCCGGCAACAATTCCAGCACAAGAACGTTTCCCTCCGCGAGAAGAACGCATTGGAGCGAGGAGATTGTCGAAAGGATCATCTCCACCGGAATTCTAGCGAATAGAGTTGTAAGGAAATTAGCGTACGAGGTAAGAAACCCCTCACCTGCAGTATAAGTAGCTTCCGTGTGGATTTTATGTTTTAGTTTAGCAGTACATAGACTTTCGACACAAGGGATGTGAATTAGCGCACACCAAGTGTTCGATTAAATTGTTTATCGCAGTAAAATGCAACTTAGGCATTTTAGTAGCTTGGATAAATGCAATAGAAGCATTTTTACAGATTATTTAGCAGTCTTGCTTCAGCTTTTACCGGACTAGATGTCCAATGGGTGGGCTCCCACAGTCGCCTCTAGGTTTAGATAATCTAGTTCTGGGTTTAGACAACCTAGTAAGAGCAAGATCAATATTTATTAGCTAGGGTTCAGTATTTTACCTTTCAGTGGCACTGTACAGGATTAGATATCTATTGGGCTGGGCTCCCATAGTCGGTCCCTAGGTTTAGATAACCTAGTAAACCTTACTAAATTCGGGACTTGCAACCCCGGGTCTAGTTAAGGATGCGCGCATAACATGTACAGTTGCCGGGCCCATTAGCAGTATGATTATGTATTTTGATCTAGTACGTTATTAGCTTTTCAAAACTCACAAAGGTTAGTTAAGTTAGTTGAGTTTGAATTCATCTCCAGTTTAAATCAGTTCATGTTCAGTTCAGCTTTTCCTTTATTGATGCATATGATTGTTTATGATTAGCTTTGTATGCCATGCTTTAGCGTTCATATTCAGTGATTTCAGTATACCATGTTTTAGCAAGTTCAGCATCTGTTTAATAGCATGTTTTTAAAAGCATAAATGCATCGTGTGCATGTTTTAGTGAGGTAAATGGTTTCTTACTAAGCGAAAGCTTATAGATACTTCTTTTCCTTATACTGCAGATAAAGGTAAAGGAAAGATGGACTAGCGGATGCTGGAGGTCAATGTCATGATGAAGATGTGTGTGGAAGGAACTTGGAGTAGAGATTTTGGAGGAACTAGCAAACTAATACTTTAGATTTATATTATGTTAATTTTCGCATTTTTTGTTGTTTTGATGCATGAATTATGAAAGACCCATTTAGATTGTTAGTAATCATGCTTATAATGTCATTTAAATGTTGTTAGAATGTTTGGTATTTGGTTTAGAATTGTTGTAGGTGATTTTGGCACGAATAAGTGCTGAAATCAGACCTTTGGTCGAAATCAGAAAATCGGATCGATCAGCTGATCGATTCGAGGGTCTCCAATCGATCAACTGATCGACTGGGCGGTTCGGCTCGCGAACAATAGGCGTTTGGATCGATCAGCCGATCGATCCAGCCAATTCCGTCGTGAACAGAAGGCCCTGGGATCGATCACTGGATCGATTGACCAGCCTGGATCGATCAGCCGATCGATCCAGATTATTGCCCGAGCACAGTAGCATGCTGGATCGATCACTGGATCGATCCAACCTATGTCCCGCATACAGTAGCCGGCTGGATCGATCACCGGATCGATCCGACTATTCCAATCGATCCGTGTATCGATTGGGAGGTCTGGTATCAGCGGGGAAGTGTCTAAGTTCAGTTCCTTGGCCATGGGGAAGGTAAAACATGTTATGAGTAGTCAGTTTACCTCCCCTAGCATGTATAGAACCAAGAAATGTCAGTAGTTAGTTAAATTTTAACTAGTACAGCTTCCGCATTTAGATTTAGTAATGGTCAGGGAATAGTTTAGCACAGATTAATGTAACGATCGGCCTCACAGCCTAGTTAGTAGGAGGCGGGTCGTTACAGAGTGGTATCAGAGCAGTTTCCATACTCCCTACACACACATCAGCATTGAACCTGCAACTTCCAAGTAAGAACATCTCTCACTTTCTTTATGCTTCTTGTTTCCATGTTTAGATATAACCACAGCATGCTTATTTATGATGGTAGTTAATATGATAACAATAGCTACTCTAGTATGTTTGTATTAGTTATGTATGTCCTTTGTTCCTTTAGAAATGGCACGAGGACGCCCAGCTAGAAGGGCACCAGATACTGAGCCCCAGCACGAGGCAGGCAGTTCAGTGCCTCCCCCAGACCTTACAGCACTAGTGGCTCAGTTTCAGCAGCAGCTAGTTGAACAGCAACAGGAAATAGCCACCTTAAAGGCTAGTCAGCAGAACACTCCCACTATCACCCCGGAGCCTAATTTGGCGACACCAGTGGTCTTAGAGGTTCCACCAGTCCAGCCTGCAGCACCAGTAGCCCCAGCAGCAGGAACGCAGAAAGAAGCCTATATGATCCAGTGGCAGAGAGTCAAGCCAGAGAATTTCTCAGGCAGCAGTGAACCATGGGATGCACAGGCCTGGTTCAAAACACTGGAGAGTACGATGGAGCTTCTGGACTGGCCAGAGTATGAAAAGGTGAAGTGCGCCTCCTTCTGCTTGACAGGAGATGCACGCATGTGGTGGGAGAGAATCAGAGCGAAGCGCCCAGTAAATCAGATGACATGGGCCGATTTCGAGAAGGAATTCTTTGAGGAGTTCTTTCATATGCGGGTCACAAACCGCCACTACGACGAGTTCACTGAGTTTCGTCAGGGCAACCATTCAGTGGAGGAAGCCGTGAAGAAATTCAACAGATTGGCTCGTTTATGCCCTGAACTAGTCAGCACAGAGAAAGAACGAGTCCGGTTATGCTCAAGATGCTGAGGCCGGAAATAGCGATGAACGTGGCTGGTGGCTTTCATAGGCCACAAACCACCGAAGAGCTAGTGAGCAGTGCTCTAATCACTGAGCATTACCAGAATAGCATCAAGAAGCAGAAGAAAGTCCTCTCAGAAGCTAAGCGCCAAGGAGGCTCAGGCACTCAGAAACAGCAGGGCCACAGCTCTCATGGCTCTAACTGGAAAGGGAACTCCAGCAACAAGCGCAAACCTGGGAGTTACCCAAAAGGAGGGCCAACCAGCAAGCAGCCCAGTTATCCAAAGTGTGCTACTTGTGGGAAATTCCATCCTGGAGTTTGTCGTAAGGGCACACGAGGATGCTTTGAATGCGGACAGGAAGGGCATATGGCCAAGCAGTGTCCAAACAAGATCAGTCTTCCTCAGCCACAGCCGATTCAGTATGGAGGCCAGCCAGCTCAGTTACATCAGATGCAGGCCGCTTTAGATGGTCCACATATCAGCCAGGGCAGATTAGAAGCCCCTCCAGCTACGACCAATGCGAGGATCTACTCACTCACCAGAGAGGACGCAGCGAATGCCTCGACAGTTGTTACAGGTCAGATTAGTATTTTACAGCAAAGTACAACTGTCTTATTCGATACTGGGGCAACCCATTCATACATATCCAGGGCATTTGCTGAGAAGTTAGCAGTACCTCCAGAGGTACTCAGTAGCCAGTTCCTTACGACGTTACCCTCAGGAGAAATCATGGCGTCTACGCACTGGCTCAGAGCAGTGCCGGTCACTATAGCAGACAGAGAGCTCTTTTGCGATCTGATAGTGATTAATATGATCGACTACGACGTTATCTTCGGGATGGACTTCTTGATCAAATATGGTGCCTCCATCGAGTGCCATAAACAGAAAGTCATATTCCAACCTGAAGCGGAAGCACAGTTCGAATTCGTCGGAGAACCCAGGAGAAAGGCCAAGAAGTTTCTCTCAGCTATGAAGGCACAGAGGTTGATGGATTCAGGATGTACGGGGTTCTTAGCACACGTAGTCAGTACCAGTCAGGACAAGGACCAACAGCTAGCAGAGGTCCGAGTCGTATGTGACTACCCAGCAGTCTTCCCTGAAGAGTTACCAGGCCTAGCACCAGACACGGAGATCGAATTTGAGATAGAGCTCATCCCCGGTACAAATCCTATCTCCAAAGCACCTTACCGCATGGCTCCAGCAGAACTAAAAGAACTTTATGAGCAACTACAGGAGCTGCTTGACAAAGGCTTCATACGCCCTAGTCACTCACCATGGGGAGCACCTGTATTGTTCGTGAAGAAGAAGGACGGGAGCATGCGCCTGTGTATAGATTACCGGGCACTGAACCAAGTCACAATCAAGAACAGGTATCCTCTTCCCAGAATTGATGACCTGTTCGACCAGCTAAAGGGAGCAGCAGTGTTCTCTAAGATAGACCTCAGATCAGGTTATCATCAGGGGAAGTTAAAGAAGGGGATATACCCAAGACAGCATTCAGAACCAGATACGGACATTACGAGTTTGTAGTCATGCCCTTTGGCGTGACAAATGCTCCAGCTACTTTCATGGACCTCATGAACAGGGTATTCAGGGAATATTTAGATAAGTTCGTTATCGTGTTCATCGATGACATTCTTATCTATTCCAGAACTCAGGAAGAACATGCAGAGCACCTGAGAACAGTATTGCAGACCCTGCAGCAGAACCAGCTGTACGCCAAGTTCACAAAATGTGAATTTTGGTTAGATCAGGTGTCCTTCCTGGGTCATATCATCTCAAAGGATGGTATCATGGTAGACCCCAGTAAGATAGAAGCTGTGAGCAACTGGAAAAGACCCAAGAACGCCAGTGAGATCAGAAGTTTTCTGGGATTAGCAGGCTACTACAGAAAATTCGTAGAGGACTTCTCCAGGATAGCCTCCCCACTGACAGCTCTTACCAGAAAGAACAGAAAATTTCAGTGGACAGAGGACTGCGAGAACAGCTTCAGCGAGCTAAAAAGAAGATTGACCAGCGCACCTATTCTAGCTCTACCAGAGAACACAGACAACTTCGACATTTATAGTGATGCCTCTAAGTTGGGACTGGGAGCAGTGATGATGTAAAATGGCAAGGTGATCGCCTACGCCTCCAGACAACTCAAGGATTATGAGAGGAATTACCCCACTCATGACCTCGAGCTTGCAGCAGTAGTGTTCGCTCTCAAGGTTTGGAGACATTACTTGTATGGAGCTCAGTGTAGGGTGTATACAAATCATCAGAGTCTGAAGTACTTCTTCACTCAGAAGGATCTGAATATGCGACAGCGCAGATGGCTAGAGCTGGTCAAAGATTACGACATAGACATCCTCTACCACCCAGGAAAAGCAAATAGGGTAGCAGACGCCCTTAGTAGAAAGTCCAGCGCTACCCTGTTATCTCTAGCAGCTATGTCACCGCCCCTACAGAAGGAGATCTCAGATTTCGGTCTCGAACTCATAGTCGGACAGCTCTCTACTATGACGTTAGAGTCTACCTTGCTTGGTGACATCCAGACAGCTCAGGAGCAGGATCCTGAAATTCAGAGAATCAAGCAAGGTTTAGCAGAATCAGAAAGTGGAGAGTTCAGAATATCAGATAGCGGGGTGTTGTATTTTGGTGACAGACTATGTGTTCCAGATCAGGAGGAACTCAAAAAGAAGGTTTTAGATGAGGCTCACAAGACTCCCTATGCGATGCATCCTGGCTCCACCAAAATGTATCAGGACTTGAAGAAACGTTTTTGGTGGCCTGGGATGAAGAGAGACATCGCTCGATATGTCAGCACCTGCCTAACCTATCAGAGGGTTAAAGCAGAACATCAGAGACCAGGAGGAGTTTTGCAGCCTATTCAGATACCAGAATGGAAGTGGGAAGATATTTCTATGGATTTCATCGTGGGATTACCCAGAACCACGAATGGTTTTGATACCATCTGGGTAATAGTCGACATATTGACTAAATCAACCCACTTCTTAGCTATCAGGATATCCTACTCCATGGAACAGTTAGCTCAATTGTATCTCAAGGAGATAGTTAGATTACATGGAGTCCCACGAACCATCATCTCAGATAGAGACAGTAGATTCACATCACACTTCTGGGAGTGTGTACAGTCAGCTTTGGGCACGAAGTTAAAATTCAGCACAGCTTTCCACCCTCAGACAGATGGACAGACAGAGCGAGTAAATCAGGTACTCGAAGATATGCTACGAGCATGTGCCCTAGATTTCAAAGGAAGTTGGTGCAAATATCTGAGTCTAGCAGAATTTGCATACAACAACAGCTATCAGGCCACCATCGGTATGACACCTTATGAGGCTCTCTATAGGCGGAGGTGTAGATCTCCAATCCGCTGGTATGAGAGTGGTGAACAGAAAGAGCTAGAACTTCAGACAGATCTAGTAGCAGATACCACAGCAGCTATACAGCGGATCCACCAGAGGATAGAGACAGCTCAGAGCCGCCAGAAAAGCTATACTGATATACGGCGCAGACCTTTAGAGTTTTCAGTTGGTGATTCAGTGTTCCTTAGAGTAGCTCACATGAAGAGAGTAATGCGTTTTGGGAAGAAGGGCAAGCTAAGTCCCAGATATGTGGGACCATACCTTATCAGCAGAAGAGTGGGCAAGGTAGCATATGAGCTAGAGCTGCCCCAGGAAATGTCAGCTGTCTATAATGTATTTCATGTCTCTATGCTGAAGAAGCATATCCCAGATGTCACCCAGGTGATTGAGCCCCAGTCGGTACAGATCCGCGAAGACCTCAGCTATGACAGTCGGCTAATTCAGATAATAGACCGAGCAGTTAAGAAATTGCGGAACAAGGAAGTACCATTAGTCAAGGTTATTTGGCACAGTCACACAGCAGAAGAGGCAACTTGGGAGACAGAAGCTAGCATGAGACAGAAGTATCCAGAATTATTCTAAGTTTGAGGACAAACTTTTTTATAAGGTATGGGGGATTGTAACACCCGAAAATTCTCAAAACTATATTAGAAATATTGTATGATTTTTCTGGAATTTTTAGATATTTTTCTGGAATTTTTAGAGTAGCAGAAGTAGCAAAAATAAATATAAGCGTAAAACGGCCTTCGCGGGAATTGAACCCATGACCTCTAGCCGAGTCGAGACTTAAGTGAATCCGGCTAGCCAGGAGTCCCAGCAGGGGTGTGCTGAAAGAAGAGGGAATCAATAATATTTATATTAGAGTTGGGCCGAAATACCCACTTAATATAAATAGAAAACTTGAGTGGGTTGGTTTATTCTTTGGTTCGGGAACTCTCCACCGAGACCTCACCTTACACGCCGCCCCCTCTCCTTCTCCTTCTTCCTCTCGGCGCCAACCCTAGGGTTCTCTCCCTAGGGCCCTAAAAGCACCTTACGGCAGCAATTCCAGCACAAGAACGTTTCCCTCCGCGAGAAGAACACGTTGGAGCGACGAGATTGTCGAAAGGATCGTCTCCACCGGAATTCTAGCGAATAGAGTTGTAAGGAAATTAGCGTACGAGGTAAGAAACCCCTCACCTGCAGTATAAGTAGCTTCCGTGTGGATTTTATGTTTTAGTTTAGTAGTACATAGACTTTCGACACAAGGGATGTGAATTAGCGCACACCAAGTGTTCGATTAAATTGTTTATCGCAGTAAAATGCAACTTAGGCATTTTAGTAGCTTGGATAAATGCAATAGAAGCATTTTTACAGATTATTTAGCAGTCTTGCTTCAGCTTTTACAGGACTAGATGTCCAATGGGTGGGCTCCCACAGTCGCATCTAGGTTTAGATAACCTAGTTCTGGGTTTAGACAACCTAGTAAGAGCAAGATCAATATTTATTAGCTAGGGTTCAGTATTTTACCTTTTAGTGGCACTGTACAGGATTAGATATCCATTGGGCTGGGCTCCCATAGTCGGTCCCTAGGTTTAGATAACCTAGTAAACCTTACTAAATTCGGGACTTGCAACCCCGGGTCTAGTTAAGGATGCGCGCATAGCATGTACAGTTGCCGGACCCATTAGCAGTATGATTATGTATTTTGATCTAGTACGTTATTAGCTTTTCAAAACTCACAAAGGTTAGTTAAGTTAGTTGAGTTTGAATTCATCTCCAGTTTAAATTAGTTCATGTTCAGTTCAGCTTTTCCTTTATTGATGCATATGATTGTTTATGATTAGCTTTGTATGCCATGCTTTAGCGTTCATATTCAGTGATTTCAGTATACCATGTTTTAGCAAGTTCAGCATCTGTTTAATAGCATGTTTTTAAAAGCATAAATGCATCGTGTGCATGTTTTAGTGAGGTAGATGGTTTCTTACTAAGCGAAAGCTTATAGATACTTCTTTTCCTTATACTGCAGATAAAGGTAAAGGAAAGATGGACTAGCGGAGGCTGGAGGTCAATGCCATGATGAAGATGTGTGTGGAAGGAACTTGGAGTAGAGATCTTGGAGGAACTAGCAAACTAATACTTTAGATTTATATTATGTTAATTTTCGCATTTTTAGTTGTTTTGATGCATGAATTATGAAAGACCCGTTTAGATTGTTAGTAATCATGCTTATAATGTCATTTAAATGTTGTTAGAATGTTTGGTATTTTGTTTAGAATTGTTGTAGGTGATTTTGGCACGAACAAGTGCTGAAATCAGACCTTTGGTCGAAATCAGAAACTCGGATCGATCAGCTGATCGATTCGAGGGCCTCCAATCGATCAACTGATCGACTGGGCGGTTCGGCTCGCGAACAGTAGGCGTCTGGATCGATCAGCCGATCGATCCAGCCAATTCCGTCGCGAACAGAAGGCCCTGGGATCGATCACTGAATTGATTGACCAGCCTGGATCGATCATCCGATCGATCCAGATTATTGCCCGAGCACAGTAGCATGCTGGATCGATCACTGGATCGATCCAACCTATGTCCCGCATACAGTAGCCGGCTGGATCGATCACCGGATCGATCCGACTATTCCAATCGATCCGTGGATCGATTGGGAGGTCTGGTATCAGCAGGGAAGTGTCTAAGTTCAGTTCCTTGGCCATGGGGAAGGTAAAACATGTTATGAGTAGTCAGTTTACCTCCCCTAGCATGTATAGAACCAAGAAATGTCAGTAGTTAGTTAAATTTTAACTAGTACTGCTTCCGCATTTAGATTTAGTAATGGTCAGGGAATAGTTTAGCACAGATTAATGTAACGATCGGCCTCACAGCCTAGTTAGTAGGAGGCGGGTCGTTACATATCATTTCCCAACTTATCGGGCTTATTGATTCATCGAACTAAATCTCACCCATTGATAAATTAAAAAAATAAATATCAAATATATGTGCTTATTATTATATTAAGATTAAGAGCACACACTTCCATAATAACTGAGGTCTTGTTCCTTTATAAAGTCAGTATAAAAGAAACGACCTCTAATGGTCCTACTCAATACACTCTTAGTGTACTAGTGTAATTATATAGTTAAGATAAACTAACACCTACTTACACTACGACCTTCCAATGGTTTGTTCCTTTCCATCATGGTCGTGAGCTACTGTTTATAATTTATAAGGTACTGATAACATGATCTTCTGTGTGTGACACCACACACCATGTTATCTACAATATAAATTAATTGAACAACTACATTTATCACAAATGTAGACATTTGACCAATGTGATTCTTATTTCTAGATAAATATTTTATACCAAAATCTAGGCTTTTAGTATACATTCTAACACTTACAGTGGGGTTAGGCCCTTCAAAAATGGATACAAATCAATGGCTTCTCTCAAATTCTATTTCCGACTCGCTCTCGATTTTAGATTCGTCGACTTATTCCCTGGCCGTAAGCGCAAGGAAGCTCGTCTGTTCGAGCTCTTCATCAGAATCTTCTGAAGAAGGCTCATCCCATGTCGCCTGTAGTGCTTTCTTCTTCCTTTGCTTCTTTGTTTCCTTTTGGTTCGAACAATTGGCTTTGAAGTACCCCTTTTTGTTGCAGCCGTAGCAGGTTACTTCGAACTTTACTTTTGGACTTGATTACATCGTCTTGGACTGAATCACTTTCTTGATGTCTTTCTTGGTGAATCTTTTCTTCTTTTTGTAGAGTTTTCATACAAGGTTGATGAGTTCGGTTGCAATCTCATCGTTATCGTCTTCCGAGTCCGGTTCATCTTCGGACTCGGGTTCAGTTCTGCGCTTTTCTTTTGATTCCCATGTTCTGCTCGTTCCTGCAATCAAAGCAATACTTTTCTTAACCTAAGTAGTATTAGTTTGTTCATGAAGCTTGAATTCAGAAAATAATTCATCTAATTTTATTAAGGAGATGTCCTTGAATACTTTGTAAGCATCTACCATGGATGCCCACAAAGTGTTCCTCGAAAATGCATTGAGTACATACATGATTATATTGTGGTTTTCCACCTTTTGACCTATTGCATGAAGGTCATTCAGCAAGTCCTAAATTCGTGCGTGAAGTTGGCTTGCCGACTCACCTTCCTGCATTTTTATATTATACAGTTTATTTAAAATTAAATCATGTTTGCTTACGTTCATGTCGGAAGTTCCCTCGTGCAGCTCGATCAACTTTTCTCATAATTCTTTCACACTTGAGAACGGGCCGACTTGGTTCAGCTCTCCTTTTGTCAGCCCACATTGTAAAGTTTGGGTAGCCTTTACATCAGCCTCAATCATTTTTCTCATTGGTGCATCCCATTTGTCTCACGGGAAGAGAACTCTATCTTCGATGGGATAAGCAAATCCCGTCTGGATGATTATCCACATCTCAACTTGCGTCTTGAGGTGATATTCCATTCGACTCTTCTAGTAACCAAAGTCTTCGCCAGTGAAGAGGGGAGGGTGTGCAGTGCTATATCCCTCTTGGTAGGCCATTTAAAAATCTATCACGACAACAAAAATGAGAAAACTTATTCCAAAACTTGGTCTTGGATTAGTAGTGCGGGATAATAATTTTAAATAAGCGAGCTCGAGTGGTGTTGCACCAGCTTCGAGAAAAATGAATTTTCAATTGCGATGAAATGATCAGAATAAGAAAATTATACCAACTCTGATTAAATTAAATAAAAGAATTAATACCACGAAAAAAATTGCTTGAATGGTGGTTTCACCGATTTGAAGTGACCCCGCTCTGATATCAATTGTAGGATCAAAAAGCATTAGAAGGGGAAGAGGGGTGAATAATGTTCATGACTAATTTGTTCGTTTTAAAAGAATTGAGTAAATTGCAGTGGAATAAGAATAATTAAAGAAAACAATGACACAAGTTGGTTTTACTTGGTTCGAAGCCTGTGACGACTCCTACTCCAAGGCTCACATTCGTTGAGTGTTTACTTTGTGCAATTCACTATCAATCCGAAATATTACAAATAAAAGTATAGTTAATTAAGTGTAGTAAAAATATACCAACAAATAAGAAATCTGGAATTGGAGCTTTAGGTTGTCGGAACAGTGTTATGGCTTTGCCGGAATGTCTTTTGAGCAGCACATAGAAGAAAACTTGCAAATTTCTGATATTATTTTTGTCTCTGCTCGAACCAGGCTTGAGTAATCCATTGAGGGTGCCTCCAGCCTCCATAGGAGGCACCTTTAGCGGGGATACTTATCTTGATTTCATAGCGTCGATAAGCTCCACGGTGTCCGTTGCTTGTCCACCAGAGCGCCTCCAGGCTCCATGAAAGACGTCCTCCATCCAGCGTTCAAATTGCCTTCCATCTCCTTGGAAGGCGCCTTCGCGCCTTGCTGCGTGAGGCTTTCAACCAAGGCACCCGAGGCACCTCTAAGCTCCATGGAGGGCGTCTCGGGAACTGTTCATCCGAGGCTTTTAAGTCCTTTTCTCTCCCTACAAGATGTGTTAGTTCAAAATATAAAACATATCCTGCAAAATAGAGTTAGCACAATAAAATATGAAATAATAAGTTATTTTGACAGTCTTCGGACTGTTCGATTTTGACTTCGAATTTCACCTCTGGAAACCCTAGGTCAAACCGACGCATACTGTTCCCTCACCAGGGAATGCATCCTCACCTACTCCTCTCAGGAGAGTTTACCTGTTACCAGATCGGTCCTCCAGACCGACTGGGCTTTTTCTCCACGTTCAAGTCTTTAGGACTTTTATGCTAGACGTCCGATTCCTGACCCATCCAGTCTTCCACCTCGTTCGTGTCCACCGAGATTTTCACCTAGAGTCTTCGACTCTAAGATTTCGCCCAAAGATTCTCAACCATCCAAGACTTTTCGCCTAGGGTTACCACCCCCTAGGACCTAGGGTTACCACCCCCTAGGGTTTTTACTTGCCTAACCACAATTAGGGCTTTTACCTAACAACACTTAGGACTTTTCCTACAATCTCAATCAAACTTGTTAGACCACAAATAACCTTAACTTTGAACCCTTTGTCATTATCAAAACCCAGGTTTGATCATTTGAAAATTCCCGCACCAACAGTAACTACTTGGCTTTTATTGCTAAAATAGAGCATTCCTTCATCATTAATCTCGACGAATCCCAGGGATGGTTGGTCTAGGGTTGCATGGTTACTACCCTTACTCATCCGTTGAGTATAGCACAATAAGTGACCGACCAATACATGTAAAAAAAAAAGTATGTCAAATCTCATCATTTTAGATACTCAAATATCTACAATAAGAAAATGGCAATCCAAAATCCAAAGAGTCACTTAACCTCTTGATTGAGAATCTACCCATTAAGAGGGTATCACCACAACTCTCATAATCGTACTCATAAATCTCTCCTAACAAATATCAACAAAAGATCAAACGCTTTGATCTGACATATAAACTTCAAGACCTTGGATAAATGATCATATGATCAAGGTCCTGAACTATTTAATGGAGACAATGTTAGTTGAGTCGACTAACCATTGTCTTGTAACCCATCACACTACGATTGCTCCACCTGAGGTTCAAGAACCTTTAGTGACGAGTCATACACACAAGGTTAGAGAAGCACTATCATTAAATAGCTTATCGAAATAATTGTTAATCGACGCTCTGCCCCTTAAAGATCATCATCTGCTATTTTCACTCAGTAATAGTTAGATTTCATAGGTGTTAATCAACTAGCACCACCTTCTCCGTATCATTGCAAGTCATATATATCTCTATATACCATTGAAGATATCTAACCATATCTGATTGGTCTATGAGTTAGGATCTCCCATGGAATAGCATTAAGCGAGTTGACTGACCATCGCCTTATAAATCATTATGCTACCAAAGGATTCCTTATGTGCTAGTCATTATTCCAAAGGCTAGTAGTCGCCCGTGATTTACCTCCTCCGTGTTGGCCCTGGGACGAGTTGACGGGGCACTAGGGGTGAGCCTATTCATTTTTTGCCATCATTATGCTACCAAAGGAGGTAGAAAAGTGCTCCCTCTCAAAAATATCTCAAAATAATCACCAAGTGATGCCTCGTTCTAAAAAATTGTCTTTTGCATCTTACTTCTATGGTGTCTTGTCATGTAAAGGATAAGCAACTAACTTCATATTTTGTGCATCAGTACAAGTCATATATCTAAATGTACTCTCCAAAATATACACCCAAGTAACTGTTGTATCTTGTAAGTATTAAGCAGCTAACTCTACACTTTTCCACCTCACTATAGATCATATATCTAAATGTACCTTCTAGGTTATATAGCCTAGTACGACCAGTCCATGGTCAAAGTTCCCATGAATAGAATACATCGATCCTCTACTGGCCAAGGCAACAATGGTATATAGCTAATTCAGTCTTTTCTATGTCTATACAAGTCATGTACTCAAATGTGCCTTCCAGGTTATCTAACCAGGCACAAATAACTCAAAGGTCGGAAACTTCATGAAACAGGGTAAATTGGTCCTCTACTAATCGAACCAACAAGAGTATATGACTCTATCTCTTGCCCAACTATTAGTAGCAGGAGCTAGTACTACTGGTGGTATGGTAGGGGAATCCTTGAGACTGTAATCCTTGATCTCTAGTAGGGTTTGATACACCTGAACAATGACTAACCCAACACATGTCATACATGTTACAAGCAGCTAGATAAATACCAATAAAAGCGTATGATAACAGTTATACAAACTTACCTCCTATAGCTTGGAGATGTCCTACTACTATCTGGTCCTATAACTCAAAAAGTCATATCCATAAAATAAATCATGAAATCCAAAACATAGGAAATAAGTCTTGTAAACTTGTAGCTCTAATACCAATAAATTGTCAAGGTCCGAGATCGTCCCTAATCAGTAAACGAACAACATCCCTGCCCTAATGACAATATATGAAATCTGGATACATAGTCACACGACTATATAAGTATAATAACATACATCCCACACAGCAGGAATCATACACAACCATGTGGGATAATAAGCAGCTCACATGGTTGTATCATATAGAACCACACAAAATAATAAACAACCACATGTCTATAATAAAAACACTGCGGAAGACAAAAGGTAGGTCATCCAAACTAAAAAGATAAACTGTGTGCCGACACGTCTTAAATACAACAAGTACATAACCAAATAAAAAGACACCACAATTCCAAAAATCTACCCACAAGTTATTCAATACATGAACATGTCTGAACACCAATAATGCGAGTAAAAACAATAGCAGAAGAAGAGGCTCAATGTGACTTGGGACTATAGTATATGATCTCTAGGCGACTCGATAATCCTCTACTTGCTACCTGGAGAAATAAAATCAGTAAAAGTGGTGGTGAGTCCAAATAACTCAGCGGGTAATAGACATAGATAGTACATTGTTAATATAAAACATGGAGATCAAAACATATAATCTTTGTAGGGAAATAAGAATATGATCACCTATGATATAATAAATACACGTAATCATATTTAACACAATGAATGCACATAATCATAACTGACATAATGAATGCATATACCCAATCTAGATCTAACACACCCAATATAGTGATTAGTAAATTCACTAGCGATCAGTAACATATCTGCCCATAACACATGAGTAATATAAATGACAGCATATACATGTATGATAAATGAACATGTATGAAGCATGACCACCATATGCAACAATCATATCTCAAATAAATGTAACAATCACAAGAAAATGCAGAAATATCTTTGAAAGATGCACCACACATCATATGTATATGAACATGTATGTGTCACTCCGTTCACAGTCGCCACTACATTTGAGTGACTAAATGGGTAAGACTGTGATGACTGCTCGCGTCTCTAGCTACCACTACATTAATGTGGCTGAGACAAGTAAGATGCAGGATAGCTATCTAGCTACATAACAAGGAGAGTCACTATCTTCACAACTCTAGCTACAACTACTCAGAGTGACCGAGCGAGTACAACCAGGACAAGATAAACCCAACTCCAAGCTACCACTCCCCTTGAGTGGTCGAATGGGCAATAAATAATGACTGACGACTCTCTCACACCACAAGAAAGATAATGATCGTCAACATACATATAGTGCAATGATGAACATGATGTAAGTAATCATGATATATATGCAATCATCATCAATGCATCAACTCGATCAACATAGTACATCTAGTACACAACCTGTTGGTGTGAGAAGAATCAGATGATCGAACCTATATTTTGATAATTGCAAAGGGTTCAAAGTTAAGGTTACTTGTTGTCTAACAAGTTTGAATAAGCTTGTAGGAAAGTCCTAAGTATTCTTAGGCAAAAGTCCTAGCTGTAGTTAGGTAAGTGGAAAATCCTAGAGGGTGGTAACCCTAGGTTGAAAGTCCTGGTGGGTTGAGAACTTTGGGCGAAATCCTAGAGTCGAGGACTCTAGGTGAAAATCTTGGTGGTCGCGGACCAGGTGAAAGACTGGATGGGTCAGCGATCGGACATCCAGCGGGAAAGTCCTGAAGTCTCGGGCGCTGAGCAAAAGTCTAATCGGTCTGGAGGATCAGTCTAACAAAAGGTAAACTCTCCTAAGAGGAGTAGGTGAGGATGCGTTTCCTGAAGAGGGTATAGTAGGAGTCGGTTCGATCTAGAGTTTCAGTGAAACTCAAAGTAAGAACCGAACAATCTGGAGACTGTCAAAATAATTTATTATTTTATATTTTATTGTGCTAACTCTATTTTGTAGGGTATGTTTGGTATTTTGGACTAAAGCATATTCCAAGGAGTGAAAAGGACTTAAAAGGCTTGGATGAACAGTGTCCGAGGTGCCTCAGAGGCTGTTGGAGGCGCCTCGGGTGCCTTAGTTGAAGGCTCCGTGCAGCAAGGCGCGAAGACACCTTCAAGGAGCTTGAAGGTGCCTTGGATGCTGGATGGATGACGCCTTCCATGGAGCTTGAAGGCACCTTCGGATGGATAAACAGCGCAATCCACAGAAGCTATCGTCCCGACGCGGAAGGGATAAGATGTAACGACCCAATTTTCCCTATTTCAAGTTCCAATTGTCTTTAAAAATATTTATAAATACTTTTAAAATATTCTAGAGATTTTTAGGAATTTTTAGAGTATTTTTACGTAATTTTTGGAGGTCGTTTGACATTTTTACAAAATGAAAGAAGTTTTGACAAAAAAATGTCCAAGCCGAGGTTTGAACCGGAAACCTCGGGTTAAGCAGAGGTTCGTTTAAACCAACAGACCAATCGCGGGTTCTTAGTAAAAACCCGAACCAAATAGTAATTGAGTTAGAGTTGGAACCGAAAATAACCTAAGGGATAAGTTGAGGTTCGGTTTTTCCCGTGACCTAAATCTCTCGATCCCTCTCCTCCTCTCTCGCGAACGGCGGCGGTGACTTCACTGTTCGGGCGAAAAAGGCGACGGAGCTAGGTTTTTTACGGTCGGTCTTCACCCGTGCGTGACCACCTCGACGAAGGGAACTCGGAAACACCAAGAAGCCGCCGAGATGGAAGCTTCTCCGAAACCCTAGGATCTCTTCTCGGTTGTAAGTGCAAGAACAAGGAGTAAGTACTACTCACCTGTGGTAGGAGTTGCTCCGAATTTGTTTGGATGTTTCCTTGTATCTCTTGAATTTGAAGCATGCTGTACAAATTTTTCTACTTGTGCTTGCTGCCGTATTTTGCATTCGGAATGCTGTACTGGATTGAGTTGCTAGGGATTTCATTTTTTCTTGCTTTCGGATCATACTGTGCAGTATTGGGATAGCTAGAGGCTTTAAGGGTAGCATTCGTTCTTGGTTTTCTTTCCCTTTTATTTCTGATGTAGCATGATTAAGGATTCTATTGCTCTAAAGGAAGAGGAGATGTTTCGAAGCTTACTGCCGTGGACCTCAGGGCAAGAAAATAAATGGTATAGGATTAAGCATGGATTTGGAATGATAGAGTTATATTCTTAATATAGAGTTTCCATTCAAGTATTGTTCAATTACAAGGTTAGAGCATGATAGGTGATGGTTATGTTTATGGCATTTTTGAATTTCCAGGAAGATATGGATGGGTTGGGATTTGGTTAATGATGTTTTTGCTCCCCCTTACTGTTTCCGAAAATGATCTTCACAGTATGCTTAGCTTGATTTCCATTGCATGTCCTAGTAGTTGTATTTGTCTTACTTCCACAGCTGGATCTCCACGGCATGCTTAGCTTTGCTTTCACAACACATTTAAGTTGTTTTATTCTTCGCAGCAGTAATCTTTCTTATTGCTTTGCTTAGTTGGAGATAATTCCACATGTGTAGATCTAGTGATGCATGCTTTAGTATACCACGTGTAGATGTTGTTAGCAGCAGTAATCTTTCTTATTGCTTTACTTAGTTGGAAATAATTTAGGATGTGTAGATCTAATAAGTTATTGTTCTTGAATATGCATGAACAGATTTATTTTCCAGTTTTGTTTGCTATGAGTTGAGCATGATTAGTTTGCTTTGCCACTAGATATGCACGGGGATACTTTCTAGTTTCCTTTGCTATTTTAACAAGCATGAGCAGCCAGGTATTTAGTGGAATGATTATGTGCCCTATTAAACTTTTTTTATAGAGGATTATGAGTAGGGAAAAAGACCAAGGTCTAGTTAGAAAAGATAACAAGTAATTTAAAGTAAGAGGCTAGTACCCGACTTCCGAGGTTGTCGTTAAACAAATCCAGGTGACCAATTCCAAGGTCTTGGCCTTGGTAAGACCGAGGTCTTTACCCTCATAGGACTGGAGGCTCGCTACCTCAGTCTCTATTAGAGAGCGCGCATTTGGTACTAAGCCTGGGCCCAAGAAAGAGAAGAAGAAAGTTAAAGATTAATTTCAAGTATAAGGCTATAAGTGAATGAAACAAGTATCACCTATGTTTAGAACCAATAAAGTTAAGCTCTTTTAATTCTAATCATACAGTATTAGTTTTCATTTGCTTTCCTTACGAGTTTATTGAGCTTGATTAGCTTTATTTCCAGCATGCAGATTTATTCTTGTATATCATGAGTATGCAGATTATTTTAGTGTTTTGCTATTAGATGAGCATGAGTAGCTTTTCTATTTAGCATTTCAGTTTAGCATCCCTTGTATCTTATGCACTTTTGAGTTTTTATGAGTTAGTTTAGTACTTACTAAGCAATTCGCTTATAGATTTATTTTCCTCCTACTGCAGATAAAGGGAAAGCTAAAGTATACGAAGGAAGGCGACAAGGAGATGCGTGAGGGGCGTGTGATGTCTGAACTATGGGAGAGATCTGGGAACATTATTAAGTTATTTTGAGTTTTGGTGAAAACATTTGAGACTGTATCATTTATTCTAGGTCCTTGAGATTATCTTTGGTTCTAGATTGCATGCTATGATGTAATTGTTAGTAAGTTAGTACTTTGATGCTTTCTTGAGTTATAGTTTTGATATGTTTTTGTTAGTATAGTTATGTTATAAATGCATGTGATGTATGTATTGGATTTTAGTCCGCTGGACAGCAGATACTCTGCCGAAATTTTAAGTTTTTTAGAAACATTTATTATAGCTTACTACACTAGTTGTTTTAGAATCTATAGTAGTTAAGTAGTGGTCACCTTTAGAGAGTAGTAAGAAGGGTGGTCGCTACAGTTGGTATCAGAGCAGGTCTCATTCTCCATCATCACACACATCAGCATCATCCTTGCCGTCTTCAAGTAAGAAAGTATTTAAGTTTTTCCTTTTATGCTTTCTTTATTATTTGCAGTATGGAGTAATAGCTTATATTTATGCACCCTAGTAAGATAGAAGTTTGTTTCTCTTTTATTCATATAAGTATGTTTAGAAAGGATAGAGAAGATACCAAGTCTTTTTCTTTGCATAATTAGATGTCAAGAAAAGGACGTCCTCGTACTGTTCGTACTGAGAACCAAGATCAGGAGAATAAAGAGCTTAGATCAACTGAGCCCAATCTCTCTGAAGTTGTTGCCCAACTCCAGAGACAAGTAGTAGAGCAGCAACAAGTGATTGCCAATCTGATGGCCAATCAGCAGCCAGTTCCTCCCACACCTCCAACCATCAATGTGGAGACTCCAGTGGTGACTGAAGTTCCACCAGCCGCCCTGGAAGTCGCCACAACACCTAGAAGACAAGAAGCATACCTCATACAGTGGCTGAAACTGAAACCAGAGAGCTTCTCAGGCACTATTGAGCCCTGAGATGCCCAGGCTTGGTTCAAAACACTGGAGAGCACAATGGAGCTTCTTGACTGGCCAGAAGTCGAGAAGGTCAAGTGCGCCTCTTTCTGCCTGTCAGGAGATGCTCGTATGTGGTGGGAGAGGATAAAGACCAAAAGGGAAGCCAATCAGATGAGCTGGGCTGATTTCCAGTCAGAGTTTTATGAAGAGTACTTCCACCTACAGATCACCAACAAGCACTATGAGAAATTTATAGAGTTCAAACAAGGTGACCTAACAGTGGAAGAAGCAGTCAAGAAGTTCAACAGACTAGCTCGTCTCTGCCCAGAGCTAGTAAGTACAGAGAAGGAGCGAGTCAGACTGATGCTCAGAATGTTGAGACCACAGATAGCACTGAATGTGAGCAGTGGAGCTCACCGACCCCAGACTGGTGAAGAGTTGATCAGTAGGGCATTAATTGTTGAGCACTACCTGAACGACATCAAGACACAATGAGCGCAGCACAAGCCAGTGAAGATAGAGGACAAGACAGCGAGGAGCCAGAAATCCCAGTCAAGTAAACAGAACTGGAAAGGCAAGGGTAGGAAAAGGAAGCAGTGGAACTTAGGAAGTAACCAGAAGGGAGGACCAGCAAACAAGCAGACCAAGTTCCCTCCCTGTCCCAAATGTGGGAGAATACATCCAGGGGCCTGTCTTTTGGGTAAGACTGGATGTTATTCCTGTGGTCAGGAAGGACACATGGCTAAAGAATGTCCTAACAAGCTCAAAGCACCTCAGCCACAACCAGTGCAATATGGAGGCAAGCCTGCATAGTTATATCACATGGAAGCAGCACTAGAGGAACCCTATATCAGTCAGGGAAGGTTGGAAGCTCCACCAGTTCTAGCCTTTGATAGTGCCAGAGTATTCTCCCTCACCAAAGAGGAAGCTGCTAGTGCCTCCACGGTTGTAACAGGTCAAATAGTTATTTTTCAGCATTTAGCTACTGTACTATTTGATACTGGGGTGACTCCTTCTTTCGTATCAGTACCCTTTGCCAGTAAATTACAGGTACCTACAGAAAGCATAAACTCCAAGTTCTTGACGACCCTACCTTCTGGGGAAGTCAAGGAGTCCAATCAGTTGCTTCGAGCTGTACCGGTCAGAATTACAGACCGAGAACTATATGTCAGCCTGGTAGTCCTCGCCATGCAGGATTTCGATATCATTTTGGGTATGGATTTCCTCAACAAGTATAGTGCTTCAGTAGACTGCCGTAGAAGGAAAGTAATCTTCAGTCCAGAGGGTGAACCACCTTTTGAATTCACGGGAGTGCCAAGGAAGAAGACCCAGAAACTTCTCTCTTCTCTAGCAGCTCACCAGATGTTAGCTAAAGGGTGTACTGGTTTTCTTTCATACATAGTAAATGCAGAAGAATAGAAAGGACTCAAGCAGGAGGATGTTCGGGTAGTATGCGAGTATCCAGAAGTATTTCTAGAAGAGCTACCTGGACTGCCTCCCGACAGAGAAGTGGAGTTTAAGATTGAATTGGTTCCTAGTACCGGTCCAATTTCAAAAACTCCGTATCGCATGTCTCCAGCAGAGATGAAAGAGTTACAAGAGCAACTTCAGGAGCTACTTGACAAAGGCTTCATCCGCCCTAGTCACTCACCTTGGGGAGCTCCAGTATTGTTTGTCAAGAAGAAGGACAGATTTATGCGGATGTGCATAGATTATAGAGCTCTGAATCAAGTGACAATCAAGAACAAGTACCCCCTTCCCAGAATCGACGACTTATTTGATCAGTTGAGAGGGGCAACAGTGTTATCAAAGATATACCTGCGCTCTGGGTACCATCAGCTGAAAGTGAAAGAAAGGGATATATCCAGAACGACTTTCAGGACCAGATACAGACACTACGAGTTTGTAGTCATGCCTTTTGGTGTGACTAATGCACCAGCGGTCTTCATGGACTTGATGAACATGGTGTTCAGAGAATACCTTGACAAATTTGTCATCGTATTCATTGACGACATTCTAGTCTATTCAAGGACCCCAGAGGAACATGACACGCACTTGAGAATAGTACTGCAGACCCTACAGCAGAAACAGCTTTATGCTAAATTCTCAAAGTGCGAATTCTGGTTAAATCAGGTGGCGTTTCTAGGTCACATCATTTCTGAAGAAGGTATTCAAGTAGATCCTACCAAGATAGAAGCGGTCAACGATTAGTATAGGCCCAAGAACGTTAGGGAGATCAGAAGTTTTCTTGGTTTAGCTGGATATTACAGAAAATTCATAGAGAACTTTTCCAGAATAGCCTCTCCACTTACAGCCCTGACTAGAAAGAATAAGAAGTTTGAATGGTCAGATAAGTGTGGGCAGAGTTTCCAAGAGTTGAGGAAGAGACTGACCAGTGCTCCAATTCTGACTGTTCCAGAAAGTGACAAGAGCCTTGACATCTACAGTGATGCTTCCAAGATGGGCCTAGGAGCTGTACTCATGCAAGAAGGAAAAGTTATAGCTTATGCTTCCAGACAACTCAAAGATTATGAGAAGAACTACCCCACTCATGATCTTGAGCTGGCAGCTGTGGTCTTTGCACTGAAACTCTGGCGACACTACTTGTATGGAGTCCAGTGCAGAATCTTCACAGACCATCAGAGTTTAAAGTATTTCTTTACCCAGAAGGACTTAAACATGAGATAGTGTAGGTGACTAGAGTTGGTCAAGGATTATGATTGTGAAATCCTCTACCACCCAGGTAAAGCTAACAAAGTGGCAGATGCACTAAGCAGGAAATCCAGTGCATCCCTGATGTCTTTGTCATCATTAGCCCTGCCACTGCAGAAGGAGTTGTCAGACTTTGAAATGGAAACTATTTATGGGCAACTCTCTGCATTGACCTTAGAATCAACCCTGCTTGAGGATATACAGAGGAAGCAAAGTGAAGATCCAGATATCCAAAAGATCAAGTAAGGGATACAAGAAGGACAAAATTCAGAATTTCGAGTCTCAGACAGTAGAATTCTTTATCAGGGGAACCGCCTTTGTGTCCCCAATGATGAAGAACTGAGAAATAAAATTTTAGAAGAAGCTCATAGTACACCTTACTCCATGCATCCTGGTTCTACCAAGATGTACCAAGACATGAAACAGAGATTCTGGTGGTCTGGACTCAAAAGAGATGTTGCTAAATATGTCAGTACCTGCCTGACATGTCAAAGGGTCAAAGCAGAACACCAGAGACCAGGAGGAGTTCTACAACCTCTCTTAATACCAGAGTGGAAGTGGGAAGACATATCCATGGACTTTATAACAGGTCTTCCAAGAACTACGAATGGATATGACGCAATATGGGTAATAGTGGACAGATTGACCAAGTCTACCCATTTTCTAGCCATCAAGGTGTCCCACTCTATTGAGCAGTTAGCACAGCTATATGTTAAAGAGGTGATCAAACTTCACAGAGTTCCTAAATCTATTGTGTCTGATAGAGATGGGCGTTTCACCTCTCACTTTTGGGAGTGTGTTCAGACTGCACTAGGCACCAAACTCAAGTTCAGCACAACCTTCCATCCTCAGACTGATGGACAGACAGAGTGAGTAAATCAGATTTTAGAAGATATGCTTAGAGCTTGTGCACTAGATTTCAAGGGAAGTTGGTGCAAATATCTATGCTTAGCTGAATTTGCCTACAACAATAGCTATCAGGCCACCATCAAGATGGCACGTTATGAGGCGCTGTATGGCAGGAAGTGCAGATCACCCATTTACTGCCAAGAAGCAGGTGAGAGAAAAGAAATGGAAGTAGAGCTGGGTATTCAGACAGAGCTGATAAATGAGACTACTCAGGCTATCCAGAAAATCAGACAGAGAATTGAGACTGCCCAGAGCAGACAGAAGAGTTATGCTGACACACGTCATAGGCCACTGGAATTCCAAGTAGGGGATTCAATTTTTCTCAAGGTTGCTCCTATGAAGGGAGTGATGAGATTTAGCAAGAAGGGCATATTAAGTCCTCGCTATATAGGACCTTACCTGATTACAGAGAGGTTTGGGAAGGTAGCATACAAGCTGGACTTACCACAAGACATGTCAGCAATACATAATGTATTTCATGTCTCTATGCTAAAGAAGTGTATTCACGACCCTAGCCAAGTGATTGAGCCTCAGTCAGTGCAGATTCAGGAGGATCTTAGCTGTGAGAGAAGACCTACACAGATAGTGGACAGAGAAGTTAAGAGACTAAGGAATAAAGAAGTACCACTAATGAAGGTCATCTGGCAGAACCAGAATCACGAGGAAGTCACTTGGGAGCGTGAGGACAGTATGAGACAGAAGTATCCAGAACTATTCTAAGTTCGAGGATGAACTTTTTATATGGTATGGGGGATTATAATGACCCAATTTCCCCTATTTCAAGTTCCAAATGTCTTTAAAAATATTTAGAAATACTTGTAAAATATTCTAGAGATTTTTAGGATTTTTTAGAGTATTTTTACGTAATTTTTGGAGGTCGTTTGACATTTTTACAAAACGAAAGAAGTTTTGACAAAAAAATGTCCAAGCCGAGGTTTGAACTGGAAACCTCGGGTTAAGCAGAGGTTCATTTAAACCAACAGACTAGTCGCGGGTTCTTAGTAAAACCCGAACCAAATAGTAATTGAGTTAGAGTTGGAACCGAAAATAACCTAAGGGATAAGTTGAGGTTCAGTTTTTCCCGTGACCTAAATCTCTCGATCCCTCTCCTCCTCTCTCGCGAACGGCGGCGACAACTTCACTGTTCGGGCGGAAAAGGCGACGGAGCTTGGTTTTTTCCGGTCGGTCTTCACCCGTGCGTGACGACCTCGACGAAGGGAACTCGGAAACACCAAGAAGCCGCCGAGATGGAAGCTTCTCCGAAACCCTAGGATCTCTTCTCGGTTGTAAGTGCAAGAACAAGGAGTAAGTACTACTCACCTGTGGTAGGAGTTGCTCCGAATTTGTTTGGATGTTTCCTTGTATCTCTTGAATTTGAAGCATGCTGTACAGATTTTTCTACTTGTGCTTGCTGCCGTATTTTGCTTTCGGAATGTTGTACTGGATTGAGTTGTTAGGGATTTCATTTTTCCTTGCTTTCGGATCATACTGTGCAGTATTGGGATAGCTAGAGGCTTTAAGGGTAGCATTCGTTCTTGGTTTTCTTTCCCTTTTATTTCTGATGTAGCATGATTAAGAATTCTATTGCTCTAAAGGAAGAGGAGATGCTCCGAAGCTGACTGTCGTGAACCTCAGGGCAAGAAAATAAATGGTATAGGATTAAGCATGGATTTGGAATGATAGAGTTATATTATTAATATAGAGTTTCCATTCAAGTATTGTTCAATTACAAGGTTAGAGCATGATAGGTGATGGTTATGTTTATGGCATTTTTGAATTTCCAGGAAGACATGGAGGGGTTGGGATTTGGTTAATGATGTTTTTGCTCCCCCTTACTGTTTCCGAAAATGATCTTCACAGTATGCTTAGCTTGATTTCCATTGCATGTCCTAGTAGTTGTATTTGTCTTACTTCCACAGCTGGATCTCCACGGCATGCTTAGCTTTGCTTTCACAGCACGTTTAAGTTGTTTTATTCTTCGCAGCAGTAATCTTTCTTATTGCTTTGCTTAGTTGGAGATAATTCCACATGTGTAGATCTAGTGATGCATGCTTTAGGATACCACATGTAGATGTTGTTAGCAGCAGTAATCTTTCTTATTGCTTTACTTAATTGGAAATAATTTAGGATGTGTAGATCTAATAAGTTATTGTTCTTGAATATGCATGAACATATTTATTTTCTAGTTTTGTTTGCTATGAGTTGAGCATGATCAGTTTGCTTTGCCACTAGATATGCACGGGGATACTTTCTAGTTTCCTTTGCTATTTTAACAAGCATGAGCAGCCAGGTATTTAGTGGAATAATTATGTGACCTATTAAACTTTTTTTATAGAGGATTATGAGTAGGGAAAAAGACCAAGGTCTAGTTAGAAAAGATAACAAGTAATTTAAAGTAAGAGGATAGTACCCGACTTCCGAAGTTGTCGTTAAACAAATCCAGGTGACCAATTCCAAGGTCTTGACCCTGGTATGACCGAGGTCTTTACCCTCATAGGACTGGAGGCTCGCTACCTCAATCTCTATTAGAGAGCGTGCATTTGGTACTAAGCCTGGGCCCAAGAAAGAGAAGAAAAAAGTTAAAGATTAATTTCAAGTATAAGGCTATAAGTGAATGAAACAAGTATCACCTATGTTTAGAACCAATAAACTTAAGCTCTTTTAATTCTAATCATACAGTATTAGTTTTCATTTGCTTTCCTTACGAGTTTATTGAGCATGATTAGCTTTATTTCTAGCATGTAGATTTATTCTTGTATATCATGAGTATGCAGATTATTTTAGTGCTTTGCTATTAGATGAGCATGAGTAGCTTTTCTATTTAGCATTTCAATTTAGCATCCCTTGTATCTTATGCACTTTCAAGTTTTTGTGTGTTAGTTTTGTACTTACTAAGCAATTCGCTTATAGATTTATTTTCCTCCTACTGCAGATAAAGGGAAAACTAAAGTATACAAAGGAAGGTGACAAGGAGATGTGTGAGGGGCGTGTGATGTCTGGACTATGGGAGAGATCTGGGAACATTATTAAGTTATTTTGAGTTTTGGTGAAAACATTTGAGACTGTATCATTTATTCTAGGTCCTTGAGATTATCTTTGGTTCTAGATTGTATGCTATGATGTAATTGTTAGTAAGTTAGTACTTTGATGCTTTCTTGAGTTATAGTTTTGATATGTTTCTGTTAGTATAGTTATGTTATAAATGCATGTGATGTATGTATTGGATTTTAGTCCGCTGAACAGCAGATACTCTGCCGAAATTTTAAGTTTTCTAGAAACATTTAGTACAGCTTACTACACTAGTTGTTTTAGAATCTATATTAGTTAAGTAATGGCCACCTTTAGAGAGTAGTAAGAAGAGTGGTCGCTACATAAGAATCCCTTCTAGAGGCACCTTCCATGGAGGCTGAAGGTGCCTTCAGCAAGCTATATAAGGCGGTCTCGACCAGATGAACAACAACAACATTCCGAATGACTTCTCCTCTTGCGCACTGGTCAAAAAATATCTCCTCGACACCTCGACGTTGCTCCGATGACCTATAATGAGAATATTCAGATTTTGTGTTGTCCGTATACTTTGTCTTTCATTACTTGTACTTGCGTATTTGTAAAGAATTTTTAGATCTATAGTGATTGCCCAACGAAAGTGATCGATGAGTGCAGGCCTTGGAGTTGGAGTCGCCACAGACTCCAAACCAAGTAAAAGAAAAGTTTTAGCGCTTGTTTTGCTTCCACTTTATTTCTTATTTCCGCTGTATTACTCTGTGCTTTCCAAAACGTGTGAAAAAGCCATGAGAGCTATTCACCCTCCCCCCTCTAGCACTTTTCAATCCTACAATTGGTTTCAGATCCAGGTTACTCTGAATTGGTGAAACCACCAATTAAGCAAGGGGGGTTCCTTTTAAAAAAAATGTAACGAAGGTGCCTTTCATTTTTTTTGCCTCCGCAATTTTTTTGAAAATTTTCTTTGTCAAGTTTTTACCATAAGTCAGGATTGGTCTAATAACCTCTCCTGACAAATTTATCAATTTATCGATTTTTTCTCGAAATTAGTGCAACACCATCAAGGCGATTTTTTTTGCTCTATTCTCCTACCACACTACTAATCCAAGACTAAGTCTTGGAACAAGGTTTATTATTTTTGTCTGTGTGAGATTCTTCAATAGCCCACCAAGAAGGTTACAGCATGGCATGCCCGCCTCTTTTCTCTGGCGAGGATTTCGATTACTGGAAGGGGCAAATGGAATACCACCTCAAGATACAAGTCGAGATGTGGATGATTATTCAAATCGGCCTCATACTCCCACACGACAACACTGGAAAACCAGTATCATGCGAGAACTAGGACACAAGCCTGATGAAGAAGATTGAAGCCGACACCAAAGCAACATGTACTTCAATGCAGCTTAACCAAAGAAGAATTGAACCAAGTTGGCCCGTTCTCAAGTGCCAAAGATTTGTGGGAAAAGTTAATCAAACTGCACGAAGGGACCTTCGATACAAAGGTAAGGAAAAGGGATTTAATTTTAAATAAACTATATAACATAAAAATGTAAGATGGAGAATTGACAAGCCAACTTCATGCTCGGATTTAGGACCTTCTCAACGACCTCCACGCAATCGGCCAAAAGGTAGAGAATCGTGACATCATCAAGTATGCACTAAATACATTCCCTAGAAATACCGTGTGGGCATCAATGGTAGATGCTTACAAGGTATCTAAGGACCTTTCCTCAATTAGACTAGATGAATTGTTCTCTGAATTTGAATTACATGAATAGACTAATACACCTTTGGTCAAGAAAAGTATTGTTCTTATTGCAGGTACAAACAAGACAAAGGAACCAAAAGTCAACCGCCGAATCAAATCTGAGCCTGAAGAAGAGTCAGACTTAGAGGACGACGACGAGATCACACCGTTGAACTCGTCAACCTTGTACGAAAGCTATGCAAGAAAAAGAAGGGTTTCACAAAACGGGAGATCAAAAAGGTGATCCAATCAAAGATGACACAACCAAGCCCAACCTCCAAATCAAAGTTTGAAATCACATGCTATGGCTGCAACAAAAACGGACACATCAAGGCAAATTATCCAAATCAAAAGGAAGTGAAGAAGCAATGAAGAAAGAAGGCACTACAAGCAACATAGGATGAATCTGTAGGTCCCTTTGAAGGTCGGTAAGAGGGGAGGGGTGAATTTTCCTACAAAAATAAGTTTAACCTTTCTCGGATTTTCAAATAATTAATAAACACTTGTAATAATAAAAAGAAGAGACTAATTAAAGAAATCAGACACAGAGGGTTTACTTGGTTTGCAATCAGAGGATTGCTAATCTAAGGAAAGGATGGCGCACTATCTGATGATCTCCTCTGGGCGGAGTAGCCTCTTACAACGTTGACAGCACAAAAGAAAGAACAGAATTGAAAGCACTGGATTACAAGTTGATTTATAAGACTGTGCAGATTAGTGCTATATTTATAGCACTGTTCGGGGCGCCCTGAAGGGTCCGGGCACCCTGGGGGGGATAAAATTTTATCCCCCAACATTTAGATCAAGTCAAAACTCGATCTGGTCAAATAGTCGGGTCCGGGCGCCCGGAAGCATCCCGGGCGCCCCGGACTGGTCCAGGCGCCCGGAGTGGTTCCGGGCGCCCGGACCAAGAAAGTCAACAAAATTGACTTTTCTTGGTCCGGGACCTCTGCTCCAATTCAGCTCGTCTCGATCTGAGTCTTTCGCTCTGGCTCCGCTAGTTTGGGTGATCTCGACCATCCGGAATAGGGCTCACCCGAACCCAAGTTCCGGCCTTCTCCTCGAGCAGTCTTCCTTCCCGATTTCTCGTCCTTCGAACGTCGCGTACGTTCTTCTCATCCACCGGTGTACTCTTCCGCAGTCACCTCGTCCCTCAGACACACTGAGCTCCTCAGCTCTCTACCCGTGCCGTCCTTCTCGCTAGCCGCGTCTTCCGCTAGACTTCCTGTGTTCCTAAGCTCCTGTACACTTAGACACAAGGGTTAGATAAAACAAGACCTAACTTAACTTGTTTGATCACATCAAAATATCTTGGGGTTCCAACAATCTCCCCCTTTTTGGTGTGAGCAACCCAAGTTAAGCTAGGGTAAACAAATGCAATAAAAAAAATTAATTTTGTAAATAAGTCCAAAAAGGATTTTCAGTTTAATTTTATATCACCTCCCCCCTAGACTTAACAATCTTCTCCCTCTTTGATCACATACAAAATGAGGGGTTATGTTTAACAAGTCTAAGGTAAAAAATTGATCATATAAAAAACAAGGCTAATGCTTCAAAAGTTTAAGTTTTTTGTAAAAAAACATTTAAAAATAACTTCTAAGACAAAAAATTCCAAGTTTTTCAAACATAATTTTTAAGGTTAAAAAAATTTAAGTTTAAAACATAATTTTCAAAAAAGTATTTAAGTTTCAAACATAATTGAAAATTTTCTTTAAAAGAAAATTTAAGGCAATTTTTTTCTTTTTTTTTTTTAAAAAATATTTTCTAAAATAAATTGAATAACCCTTTAAAGTATTATGAAATTTTAAATTAATACTTATTCAGTTAGTCAATTAAACTTTTCATTTCAATACTTGGCTTCCAGGCAGTGGCGAGGCACTAGGTCTTCTTGGTTATTGGAGCAACAACCACTTTCTAGATAAAGTCGCATAAGAAAATTAAGTGTTTAATTTTCTTGCTAAAAATGCTAAGTCTAATTTTAAATTTTAAATTAAGCAAGTTTTTGGAACCCAATAGAGGTTCCTTCCTACAGGGTTAATCAAGTGTTTTCTAGGTACATAGGCTTTTGATGTTTTTCTGATTTGATTTTGGTGAAACCTATAGTACAAGTTTAGTCCTCTATAATTTTTAAAAGTAGAAATATTTGAACAGCTAGACTTTTTCAAATTTTCTATTTCTTCTTTTAATTTATCATTTTCAAATTTTATCTTATCAAAGTCTTCTATTAGACAAGATTTTGCCAAAATACTTTTTATTTCTAAAATTTCATCTTTTAATTTGGTATTTTTATTTTCTAATTTGTACATGGATTTTGCCATAGCCTTAATACCAAAATAAAGTTGATCAGGAGGTAAGAGGCATACCTCACTTACCATATCAGACTTGAAGCCTGACTCTCCCCCTGCTTCGTTGCGTTCATCTGAGGTCGTTCCCCCTTCATCGATGCTGGGTTCTGATGTATTTTGCCCTTCATAGCTTGCTATCAGTGGTATCCCGACATATTCTTGTATCTCAGACTCAGATGATGAAGTGTCATCCCAAGTGGCTTTTAGGTTCTTATGCTTCTTAGTTATCTTGACTTTATCCTTCTTGAGTTCTGGGCAATCTTCTTTTAGGTGTCCTTCTTTTTGACATTGGTAGCAACGAACCCTTCTTCTATTTCTTTGATTTTTCTTATTATGCATTTCTTTAAACTTATTAGATCTAAGGAACTTTTTGAAATTTCTTACCATATACGCTTCCTGATCCTCTTCTGAGTCAGACTCGGTTCATCCTTCTTGGTTACGTTTAGTGCAATTATTTGACTTGATTCCTTAGTTGTCCCTGCACACCTGGTTTCATGTAATTCAAGAGTAGAAAACAATTCTTCTAAGGTACTTACCTCCAGGTCCTTTGAAATATAATAGGCGTCGATGATTGACGTCCATTCTGGAGTTCTGGAAAACGCGTTGAGTGCGTAGCGTATAGTGTCCCGGTTGGTTATCGTTTCACCGAGGTTCTCGAGACTAGTAATTAATTCCTTTATCTTCGCGTGTAGATCAGCTACCTTCTCACCTTTTTCCAGACGTATGTTCGTTAATTTGTTCCGAAGGATGTCTCTTCTAGTGAGCTTCGCTTCGGACATGCCTTCGTGAAGTTCTAGGAACTTCTCCCAGAGTTCTTTGACCGACGAGTAGCTTCTGATGCGGTTGACTTCTTGAGGCGACAACACGCTCAGCAAATGATACTCCGCTCGGTTGTTCGCTACGGAATCATTCTGTTCCTTTTTCATCCAAAGACTTTCTTCTTTTTCTTCTCCATTCTGATTCGTAGGAGCTACAAAACCGTACTTTATAATTAAACAAATTTCAAAATCAGTTTTTAGGAATACCTTCATACGACGCTTCCAGTGTGTGAAGTCCCCCTCGAATTTTGGTGGAACGATGCTTGGTCCGGCCATCTTGTTGCTTCGATCGGCGGTTAGTCCTCCTGAAGCATCCTCACTCTGATACCACTTGTAGGTCCCTTTGAAGGCCGACAAGAGGGGAGGGGTGAATTGCCCTACAAAAATAAGTCTAACCTTTCTCGGATTTTCAACTAATTAACAAACACTTGTAATAATAAAAAGAAGAGACTAATTAAAGAAATTAGACACAGAGGGTTTACTTGATTTGCAATCAAAGGATTACTAATCCAAGGAAAGGATGACACACTATCTGATGATGTCCTCTGGGTGGAGTAGCCTCTTACAACATTGATAGCGCAAAAGAAAGTACAGAATTGAAAGCACTGGATTACAAGTTGATTTATAAGACTGTGCAGATCAGTGCTATATTTATAGTACTGTTCGGGGCGCCCTGAAGGGTTTGGGCGTCCTACGGGAGATAAAATTTTATCCCCTAACGTTCAGATCGAGTCAAAACTCGATCTGGTCAAATAGTCGGGTCTGGGCGCCCGGAAGCATCCTGGATGCCCCAGACTGGTCCGGGCGCTCGGAGTGGTTCTGGGTGCCTGGACCAGGAAAGTCAACAGAATTGACTTTTCTTGGTCCGGGACCTCTACTCCGGTTCAGCTCGTCTCGGTCTGAGTCGTTCGCTCTGGCTCCGCTAGTTTGGGTGATCTCGACCATCCGGAATAGGGCTCACCCGAACCCAAGTTTCGGCCTTCTCCTCGAGCAGCCTTTCTTCCCGATTTCTCGTCCCTCGATCATCGCGTACGTTCTTCTCGTCCATCGGTGTACTCTTCCGCGGTCACCTCGTCCCTCGGACACACCGAGCCCGTTGGCTCTCTCCCTGTGCCGTCCTTCTCGCTAGCCACGTCTTTCGCTCGACTTCCTGTGTTCCTAAGCTCCTGTACACTTAGACACAAGGGTTAGACAAAATAGGACCTAACTTAACTTGTTTGATCACATCAAAACACCTTGGAGTTCCAACAGAATCATCATCGGAAGACTCCGATGAAGACTAAGAGCAAACAAGTTTCCTCACACTTATGGCCCGAGAGCAAGTTGTCGAATCTGAGTCCGAGATAGAATCGAAAGCTAAGTCCGAGTGAATCCATGGATCCCTATCCGGTTCAGAAGGTTCCCAAACTAATGTAAGTATTTCGTTAATTATATCGCATAACTTGATTTCTTACCTGTCAAGAAAGTTAGTCAAGTCCAACCTCCAGGTCAAGTCTCTCCAAGAGGAGGTCAAAGCCCTCAAGGAAGTGCCATCCCAAGCTCCTTGATAGAATCGGTTCAGACTGAAACTTCAACGCAAGTCCAAAAACTTGAGGAAAAAAATTCCAATCAGAAAAGTCAAGTCAAGAAACGGAAGGATACATTAGAACGGTTCACTTTGGATTCCAAGAATCTTGATCTGATTCTTGGAAAACAAAGAGTCATATACAATCAATCCAGACTTGGATACAAGGCTAAGCATAAATTGAAAACCTATTTATCACTTGTGAATCGAACAAATAGAAGAATAGTCCAAGCATGGGTCCTCAAATCTAACTTGATTAATCAAGTTAGACTTAGTCAATATTGGATCCCCAAGGATCAAATCCATTACCTTGATAGACCCTATCGAGGCTATGATCCAGGGGGAGCCAATAGAAAGACCATATTCATTAGAGAAACTTGCTTGATGTATGTTTTTGATTTCTATTATTCATGCTTAGATTAGGGTAGATAAGGACTTAGGCTTGATTCACACTTGAGTAGTTAGACCTAGGATTTTTAAAAAGAAAATTAAATATTTAATTTCTTTAAAAGAATTTGTCTAGAAGTGGTAGATGATTCCATATCCAAGAAGGCCTAGTGTCTCGCCACAGTCTGGAAGTCAATTATTGAAATGGATATTTAATTAACTAACTGTTAAACCTTAGTCTAGCTTAAATGTGAATAAATTCTTAGATTTTAATCTAAAGTGAAAATAAAATTAACCTTCTCACAAAACAAATAAGGTTCCCTGATTGATAATCTAGAAAAAAGATGAGATGGATCTAGGTTTAAATTAGTTGACAACTTAACTAAATTAAATTAAAATTCAACTTAATTAAACTGTAATTAAATTAAAATTCAACTTAATTAAAACTTAATTAATCTTCCTTAACTAAACTAACTTAAAATTAAACTAAATTAAAATTAAACTAACTTAAAATTTAAACCAAACTCAAAATCAAATCAACTTAAGATAACAAATTAACCATCTCACAATCATCCATAGGTATAACATGATTGACAATCTAGACTAGGTGAGATGGAAAATTAAGGAGCTGAATTTAATCAAACTATCTTTTAATCCGTCAAAATTGGATCCAAATCAAATACTTTATGTGTAGGAATATAATGATTGGGATCAATGGATGTTGAATAGTGGATGCTCCAAACATATGACTGGAGACAGATTGAAGTTCACTAAGCTAAAACTCAAGAACTTAGGATCAGTTGCATTCAACAACGATGAAAAACTTAAGGTAATTGGAATAGGTAATATCAAACTGAGTTTCGATTTTATTATTCGAAAAGTCCTATTAGTTGATAAATTTAACTTTAACTTACTTAACTTAAGTCAACTATGTGACTCTAGTTATTTAGTTACCTTTTCCAATTCTGAGTATATAATTAAAAATGTTGAATACCCAGATATTACACTTAAGGGAATTAGGAAAAATAATATGTACATAATTGACTTACCAACCTCCTCACTAAAGTGTCTATTGACACAACAAGAGGAAACCAAGTTATGGTTTAGAAGACTGGGTCACACTCATATCAGACTCATTTCAAAAATGAGTCAAAATGACTTAGTTAGAGGTTTACCCAAATTAAAAAACTTAGAGAATTTAATTTGTAATGCTTGTCAACAAGTTAAGCAAATTAAGTCAACCCACAAACCAACAAACTTAAATTAAACCAACTCAATACTTGAGCTCCTACAATTAGACCTATTTGATTCACATGGAGCCAAATTACTAAGTAGAAACCAATATTGCTTGGTAATAATTGATGATTACTCAAGATTTACTTGGGTAAAATTTTTAAATCCAAAGATGAAAATTTTGAAATCTTTAATAATTTTTGTAAATTAATAGAAAATGAAAAATATACCAAAATTAAAAGAATTAGAAGTGATCATGGATGAAAATTCGAAGATTATAAATTTACTGAATTTTGTAAAATTAATGGATATAATCATGAGTTTTCATGCCCTAGAACTCCCCAACAAAATGGACTAGTAGAATGAAAAAATAGAACGTTACAAGAAACTGCTAGAACCATGTTAAATGAATATAACCTAAGCAACCAATTTAAGGCTGAAGCAATAAACACAATATATTATATTTAAAATAGAATATTAATTAATAAATTCTACAATAAAACCCCTTATGAAATATATTATAACAAAGTACCCAATCTAAATTATCTAAAAGTGTTTGGATGTATGGTACACATATAAACATTAAGAACTATTTAGGTAAATTCACATCAAAATCTACAACTGACATATTTTTAGGGCACTCCACAACTAGTAGATCCTATAGAGTTTGTAACAAAAATACTCAAAAAAATTGAAGAAACAACCAACGTAATTTTTGATGAAGAAAATGACTTACCATATTTAATTGATGAAAGTAATCATCAAAATATAAGAAAAATAGATGATGAAGAAGATAATCAATTTAGACCTAAACCTAGTGAATCAGAAGAACCAAGTGTTGATCCTAACATAAGACCATCTAGGATAAGATCTAATCACCCAACTGATCAAATTTTGGGTGACCCAACCCTAGGAGTATGAACTAGATCATCATATAGAAACCTAAGCCAAATAGCCCTTATTTCTAAAATTGAACCCAAAACTATAGAAGAAGCCCTACCTGACCCTGACTAGATAATTGCAATGCAAGAATAATTAGCTCAATTTGAAAGAAACCAAGTCTGGGAACTTGTACCTAAACAAAAAATAAATTTATAATAGAAACAAAGTGGGTATTCAGAAATAAACTAGATGATAAAGGTGAAATAGTAAGAAATAAGGCTAGACTAGTAGCTAAGGGGTTCAGCCAAATAAAAGGATTAGATTATGATGAAACATATGCACCTATGGCTAAACTTGAATCCATCAAGATGATGCTAGCCTATGCAGCACATAAAGAATTTAAGTTATACCAAATGGATGTAAAATCCACATTTCTAAATGGATTCATCAAAGAAGAAGTTTATGTAACTCAACCCCCAGGATTTGAAAACTTAGACCATCCAAACTATGTCTTTAGGTTAAAGAAAGTCTTATATGGACTAAAACAAGCACCAAGGACATCGTATGAACGACTTTCAACATACCTAACATCTAAGGGATTTAACCAAGGCCAAATAGACCAAATCCTATTTGTTAAAACTATAGTGTAACGACCCGCCTTCTACTACTAGGCTGTAAGGCCGATCGCTACAGTTATACTGTGCTAAACTATTCCCTGACCATCACTAGAACTAGATGCGGAAGCTGTGCTAATTAAAATTTTACTAAAACACTGACATTTCTTGGTTCTATACATGCTAAGGAAGGTAACTAACTACTCATAACATGTCTTACCTTCCCCATGGCCAAGGAAGTTCCCTGCTGATACCAGACCTCCCAATCGATCCACGGATCGATTGGAATAGTCGGATCGATCCAGTGATCGATCCAGCCGGCTACTGTATGCGGGACATAAGTTGGATCGATCCAGTGATCGATCCAGCATGCTACTGTGCCCGGGACGATAATTTGGATCGATCGGCTGATCGATCCAGGCTGGTCAATCGATCCAGTGATCAATCCCAGAGCTCTCTGTTCGCGACTGAAATGGCTGGATCGATCGGCTGATCGATCCAGAGGCCTACTGTTTGCGGAGCAGATTGCCCAATAGATCAGCTGATCGATTGGAACCCCTCGAATCGATCAGCTGATCGATTCGAGTTACTGATTTCGTGCCAAATGTCTAATTTCTGCACTGTTTCGTGCTTCAATCACATTACAAGTACTAAAATGGCTAGGAAACACTCTAATGACAGCAACTAACATTCTAACAACATAAAAGAGGTGTTCTAAGCATAAGAAGGTGCATGGTTAACCAATTCGTAACGATTAACATACTAAAGTGCAAGATGATAAAAAGAAACACTGAGAAGTTCTAATATTTGAAATAAAGCTTGCTAAGGATCCCTAAGATCTTCTTCCAGGTTCCATCCACACACATCTTAGCCTGCATTGACCTCCAGCCTCCACTGCTAGTCCATTTTCCTTTTTCCTGTATCTGCAGTATAAGGAAAATAGTATCTGTAAGCTAAAAGCTTAGTAAGAAACCATCTACCTCACAAAAACATGCAACGATGCAAATATGATTTTAAATCATGCTGTTTAAAACATATGCTGAATATACTGTATAACCTAAACATGGCATGGCATATAAGCATACAATCATGGCATGTCTAAAGCTAAACATAAAGTCATCATGCGTATTCACAAGGAAAAAGTAAGCTGATACTAAGAACTGAGCTACGCTAATACTGATCTACTGCTAGAACTGTACTGAATTCACGAACTAATTTCTGAAAGGTTGAAAATCATATACATATAGTAAGTGAAAATACTAAACATGCTGCTGAGGGGCCCGGCAACTGTACGTGCTATGCGCGCCTCTCTAACTAGACCCGGGGTTGCAAGTCCCGAATTTAGTAGAGCTACTAGGTTATCTAAACCTAGGGACCGACTATGGGAGCCCAGCCTAATAGTGCCAACTGAAAAGTAAAATACTGAGTATAGCTAAACTGTTCTAAATTGCTGTTTCTAGGTTATCTGAACCTAGAGCTAGGTTGTCTGAACCTAGAGGCGACTGTGGGAGCCCACCCATTGGACCGTAGTCCCATATAAGCTAGAATAAAACTAATTTACTAATTTAGATGCTTCTAATGCATTCAACTGTGCTAATAAAAATGCCTAAGTTGCATTCTTTTCTAAGCTGGTTCTTTAATCGAACACCTAGTGCGCTTTAACTCCCCTCTCTATCAGGGAGACTACCTTTAGGCACCCAACAACACCTAAACCTCCAACTGAAGGAGAAAAGATATGTCCGGCCCATCTAAAGGTACTCACTAAATCCCTAAACCTGCGAGGAGGGTTAAATACACCCTATGTGTCGAAAACATACGCATATAACTAAACTAATGCACAGGAAATCACACGGTAGCTATTATACTACAGGTGAGGGGTTTCTTACCTCCTGTTCATAATTTCTTACGATTCTATTCGCTAGAATTCCGGTGGAGATGATCTTCTCGACGATCCGCTCACGTCTTCACGTTCCTCTCGCGAAGAAGAACCTTTTTCTTGTTGGAGTCGTCGCCGGAAGATGTTCCCTTGACCCTTGGCTTGGTGCGTCGAGAGGAGGAGGAGGGAAGAAGAGGTGGTCGGCGGAACTAGGTTGGGGAGGAGGAAAGGTCACGAACCAAATAGAAAATAAACCAAACCCCACTTAACTTTTCTATTTATATTAAGTGGTAAAGTTCCGCCCAACTCCAACTTAAATAAAATTGTTTCCCTTTCCTTTCAGCACGGCCCTGCTGGGTTCAACTGGTTACTAGCATTATCCCTAAGCCATAGGTCTCGGGTTCAATTCCCGCTAAGGCCGTTTTCATTTTCTAATTATTTTTGCTACTTCCGCTACTCGGAAAATTCCGGAAAAATATCTAAAAATTCCAGAAAAATCACAGAATAATTCTAATGCAAGTTTGAGAATTTTCGGGCGTTACATATAGAAAAAGATATCTTTATATCTCAAATTTATGTAGATGACATCATCTTTGGCTCAACAAATACTAAATTCCTAAAAGAATTTCCTAAAGTAATGGAAAATGAATTTGAAATGAGCTTGGTAGGATAACTTAATTTTTTCTTAGGTTTATAGATAAAACAAACAAAAGAAGGAATTCATATTTTTTAAAACTAAATACACTAAGGAATTAATTAAAAAGTTTGGAATGGAATATTCTAAAAATATAAACACCCAATGGCAACTAATATTAAAATTGACTCTGACTTAGAAGGAAAACCTGTATATTTAAAATATTATAGGAGTGCAATAGAAAGTCTATTATACCTAACTGCAAGTTAACCTGATATTTTATTTGCAGTAGGTATATATGCTAGGTACCAATCGTGTGCAAAAGAATCACACTTAACCAATATAAAAAGAATACTCAGATACATTAAGGGAACCCTAAATGTAGGACTTTGGTACCCTAGGACTAGCACGTTTGACCTAGTTGGGTATTCTGACTCAGACTATGCTGAGTGCAAACTAGATAGAAAAATATAAGTGGTAGCTATCAACTTCTAGGTCAGTGCCTAGTAAGTTGGTCCAGCAGAAAGTAACATTGTATTGCCTTATCCACTACTGAAGCAGAATACATAGGTATGGGAGAATGTGCGTCTCAATTGCTATGGATGATGCATACCTTAAAAGATTATCAACTAGAATATAAAAATACAAAAATTTCAATTGATAACATAAGTTCCATCAACTTAACTAAAAATCCAATCCACAACTCAAGGGCTAAACACATAGAAGTAAACATCACTTTATAAGGGATCATATAGCTAAGGGTGACATTATATTTGACTATTTTGAGTCTAAGTCAAACATAGCTGACATTTTCACAAAACCCTTATCTAAACTTGAGTTCAGTGCACTTAAAAGATAATTAGGTATGTGCTTAGTATAATATATTTTAAAATTATTCCTTTATATTATTGCTCTTTCAAAAGTTATGTGTTTTTTTAAATCATCTTGATTTTAAAATTCTAGGAAAATATTTTCAAAATTCTAATTTTATTAGCATTTTCAAAAAAGTTTGGAAATAGTTTAGGACTTCCCCTAGAAAATATGTACCCCAGGTTTCAGCTAGAGCATCTCACAAGTACACTAGGATTACCTTGCTTGTATATGAAAAACACTTAGAATGGTGTTAGATGCATAGGGTACTGCTTAGACTTCAGAATGTTTATGTCTGTGCATTGACATAAGTCTGGGCAGTAAATACCAAAATCAAATTAATCAAGTTAAGTTATCCATGCTTAGTCAAACCAACTGGAACACCTACTTAATTTGACTAAGCAAGTGAAAGCTACTATCTCATGGTAAAATAGCTAGTAGCTAAAGGTTAGATATTTTGTTAGGAAAGGAAGATGTTTATGTTGAAGTTTTTTTAAACACTCATGCTTGAACTCTAGGACACTAAAATATTTTTTTAGCATTAATTCAGGGGGATGAAAATTTAAAAAAAAAAAGATTAAAGTTTTTTTTAAGTTAAAACTCCATTTTGAAAAGCTGTTTTGAAAAATTAAAATTTTTTAATTTCAAAATTGTTTCTCTTTTTTTTTTTTTTTTTTAAAAGTAGAAGTTTTTTTTTTTATTTTGAAAGTTAAAACTCCTTTTTGAAAAGTTAAAGTTTTTTTATTTCAAAATTGTTTCTCTCTTCCTTGAAAAGTTTAAACTAAGCTTCTCCATCTTTTTAAAGCTAAATACTTAACTAAGCTTTTATCAAAATCTTTTTTAAGCTAAGTGTTATAAAACTTAATATAGACTAAGTATTTTATTCTTCAAAACTCAGTGTTTTTCAAAATTTTCAAAATCTTAGTCTGTTTAAAAGTATTTTCAACTCTCTCGAAAGTGTTTTTGATATATGTCAAAGGGGGAGGGAAGCTAAAGTTAAGAAAAAGAGAAAATTAAGGGGAGCTAAGAGCAACTTAAGGGGGAGCTAACAAATCAAATTAAATTGTTCTTAACTTGTTCTATATTTTGCATGTCTTTATTATTGCATTTTCTTTCAAATTTATTGTTATATATTTAACTTAACTTTGAATTGCACTGTCATAATAAAAAAGGGGGAGATTATTGGTGCGAAAAGCATCAGACGATCGAACCTATGTTTTGCTAATGACAAAGGGTTAAAAGTTAAAGTTATTTATTATCTAACAAGTTTGAATGAGTCTGCAGGAAAGTCTTAAGTATTTTTAGCTAAAAGTACTAGTTGTAGTTAGGCAGGTGGAAAATCCTAGGGGATGGTCACCCTAGGTGGAAAGTCTTGGCGGATCAAGCACTTTGGGCGAAATCTTAGAGTTGAGGACTCTAGGTGAAAATCCTGGTGGTTGTGGACCAGGTGAAAGACTGGACAGGTCAGAGATCAGACGTCCAGCGGGAAAGTCCTGAAGTCTTGGGCACTGAGCAAAAGTCCAATCAGTCTGGAGAATCGGTCTGGCAAAAGGTAAACTCTCCTGAGAGGAGTAAGTAAGGATGTGTTCCCCGAAGAGGAAACAGTAGGTGTCAGTTCGACATAGAATTTCAACGAAACTCAAAATCAAAATCGGATAGTCCGGAGACAGTCAAAATAATTTATTATTTCATATTTTATTGTGCTAACTCTATTTTGTTGGGGTTGTAAGGTTGCAAACATAGTCCCACATTGAGAACACATGGAAAAGATTATGGGTTTATAAGAGAAAAAGATATCTCCATTGGCATGAGGCCTTTTGGAGAGAGCCCAAGAGCAAAGTCATGAGGGCCTAGGCCCAAAGTGGACAATATCATGCTATTGTGGAGATATCTAAATTCTTTTCGATCCAACATATTTTACAGGGTATGTTTGGCATTTTGGACTAACATATCTTATAGGAGCGAAAAGAACTTAAAAGGCTTGGATGAACAGTGTCCGAGGCGCCTCCGGGGTTGTTGGAGGCGCCTCGAGTACCTTAGTCGAAGACTCTGCGTAGCAAGGCGCCTTCCATGAAGCTTGAAGGCGCCTTCGGATGAATAAACATTGCAAGCCACGGAAGCTATCATCTCTGACACAGAAGGGATAAGAATCCCTGCTGGAGGCGCCTTCCATGGAGGCTGAAGGCGCCTTCAGCAGGCTATATAAGGCAGTCTCGACCTAATGCACAACAACAACATTCCAAATGACTTCTCCTCTTGCGCGCTAGTCAAAAAACGTCTCCTCAACACCCAGACATTGCACTAACGACCTAGAACGAGAATATTCAAATTTTGTGTTGTCGGTATACTTTGTCTTTTCATTACTTGTACTTGCATACTTGTAAAGAATTTTCAAATCTATAGTGATTGCCCAACGAAATTGATCGATGATCGTGGGTCTTGGAGTAGGAGTTGCCACAGGCTCCGAATCAAGTAAAATAAAAGTGTTAGCACTTGTTTTGCTTCCACTTTATTTCTTATTTCCTCTGCGTTACTTTGTGCTTTCCAAAATATGTGAAAAACCATGAGCGTTATTCACCCTCCCCCCTTTAGCGCTTCTCGATCCTACACAACCCACCTATCACCTGAATCTATAGGTATAGATAGATCCAACAGATGTCCACTAAACATCATGCATGGTAATTAATGCAACAATCCAATCAACATAAGTACAACCAGTACATGATCAATATATCACCATATGCTATAGGTATGAATAAATCCAACATAGATATAATCAACATGATTCCTTCAATAGTACACCAGACACGTGTTCACACACAAAATAGGTATAATCAACATGATTCCTCCAATAATATACAATAAACACGTGTGAACACACAACACGTAAATGAGAAGTCAACATGGTAACTCCTATAGTACGAGCCAAACATGTGTACACTCAACATCATAAGTATAATCAACATGTTAACTTAGTCAACAAGATATATTTTATAGTACATACTCTACATGTGTATACTCTACAGAGTATAGATATTCAAAGCCAAGACTTATAAGAAATAACTAGATCATCTCTAAAATCAAGCACGCAAGTATCAAGCATGGATAAATACGAGTAGATTTAAGGTAAAGTAACATAATCCATCAATTAAAAATAATCATGCACTAAGTTTAATGAACTATAAGGGCTAAGGAAGAAGTACTTGCCTTTATTTATCAATCGTGCTAAACAATTCCCACGTTGAGACGCTCACCTCGAATCAAAGTCCTGTAATTACATGACGTACAGTTTAACTAATCACATAAGCAACAACTAGCTAAACTCAAAACTCAAACTAATTAGGAAAATGATTAACCGAAACAATCATTAATTAACCCTAATTATTGGTTTACTCCATTAATCTCAATCACTTGATTAAATTTAATATAACCCTTCATTGATCAGATTAGGGTTAGCCATAATATCAACCTAATTAATTCACCCTCTTAATCAATCAGATAACAAATCCATCATTCCAATTATGTTTTTTTGTCTTAAGCAATTGATAGAGATAATTAATCAAATCAAATCAGAGATAAATCCTTTATACTCCTACTAGTGATAATATGATCAAATCAAGGTTAACTATTCCATCTAGTTACTCCTCTAATCAACTCTGTTAATTATCAATTAATCATTTAATTAATCCCTAAATCTAATAATCTAATACATCAATTAAACTTATTTAATTAATCTAATAATCCTAATTAATTAATGTCAGCTCACAATACCTAATTTCTTCCTCTTCGGTAATAAGTGGTAGCTGCGGCAACGGGTCAGCGGTGGTGATTTCCAATAGTAGTGAAATTGGCCGACAGTCGACAATGATGGGGTGGCTGATGTAGCAGTCGTCCCGTGCTTGCAACAAGGAGCAGGCGACAACCTAAAGCCATTGGGAGAGGCGCACAATGTCATGACAATGGATCTAGAGCTAGGGTGCGTCGGGATTCCTTGCTCTTGGCCAAAGATAACCCGGTGCAGGGGTGGCTTGGGTGAAGAAGGAAACTATAAGATGGCATCGCCGTGAGGAGTAGAGAGCAGCGCCAATGGTTGACTGATGACAATGGATGAGGAGAAGAGAGGGGAGTCACGGATCAGCGGAGAGTTCGAGAAAAGGATCGGGTGTGGAAATGAAGGGATTAGGTTATTATATATAACATAGATTTATATTAATCCAATTATAGGTTTAATTAAATCAATCAACTTCTACTTGAGTGATATTCCAAATAACTTTCCCTAAGCCTATTTGATTTGTCCCCTTAAACATATCACACGAATTCCATTTAAATCCCAAAAAAAATCTAAAAAATCTTGAAAATTTCAATTATATTATTTCTCAAATTACACTTATTATTTATTTATCATATCTCATAGAGTTAACACAAACAAATATATAATATGAAATAAGAATGTTTTGATAGTCTTGGACTGTCCGATCCTGAGGTTTCACAGAAACTCTAGGTTGGACCAACATCTACTATTCCCTCACCAGGAAACTTGTCCTTACCTACTTCTCTCAGGAGATATTATCTTTGTCAAACACCTATTTGGACCTTTGCTAAGCTCTGATCTTGACCTCAGGGACTTCCGCTAGACGTCTGATCCTTGATTCGCCTAGACCTTCGCCTGGTGTACACGCCCCCCAATACTTCCGCCCGATGTCCTTAATCAGCCAAGTCTTCTACCCAATTCACCCGACTAGGACTTCATGTCCAATTCCTTGACCAAGACTTTGTGCCTAATTATCTTGACCAGGACTTCATGTCTAATCCCTTGACCAGGACTTCAGGCACAATCCTTTTGACCAAGACTTCCTGCCCAATTCACTTGACCAAGACTTCTTTGTCCAGTCTCAACTAGGACTTTTCTGTATACTTAATCAACATCATTAGATAACAATAAACCTTACATTTGAACCTTTTCTAATATCAAAATCAGGTTCAATTATCTGGTGCTCCTTGCACCAACAATCTTTCCATTTTTTTATTATGGCAACACGATTCAAAATTAAGAAAAAATATAGTAATTCAAAAAGATAATGTTACATTATTTTCAAAAATAACTCCCCCTCTACTTAACCTATCCACCTGAAATTAATGTCCTTGAAATTTTTGAAAATACTTAACTATTTTTCAAAATAAAAGCTTAACTTTTAATCTTAATTCTCTCCGCTTTTGACATACATCAAAAATAACTAGGGAGACCAAAAAGAACATATTTTCAATGTTGTTTTCAAAAATATTTCCAAAAGGTAATTACTAAAGTATGTGAAAATAGCTCTTGAAAAAACATTAACAAGCGTAATCTCCCACTTAGTGAGACAATATGTTGAATATATGTTTTCAAAACATGCCTTTTTTGACTTAAAAATATTTTTGAAAACCATTTGTATGTAAGACTTACTTTTTTTTTAAAAAAAAAATTGAATTTAGAAGCAAGCTTTTTTTAAAAAAAAATTATGATAATAGGTCAAGTAAAAAAGTTTAATTTGGCCCTTGTAGTCTAAGCATGCATATGATTTTTGTTTTATATTAAATTTTGACCTTTTAGCATTTGAATTTTACTTAATTAAGATGTTAACTTTGGATTAATCAATTAATGTTTATTGATTTTAGCTTAATATGTCACTCATTCTAAATTTCAAATATGCTACTCCTATGTGGCAACAAAAGGCGATTCTACTCCTATGGTTCTTTGTGAGATGGATTCCACTGTAATCAATTAGGTTTGATTGGAGTTTGAACTTGGGATTGATTTAATATAGTTTGAGTTTGATTCAACTTTTATTAATTTTTAAATAAAATCAATTTTAATTAAGATTATTATGTTCAATTACAAAAGATTTATTTAAGTTTAAGTTTAATTTAAATTAGATTTGAGTTAAATTAATTTGAGTAAATTTAAATTAAGTTAAATTGGTTTTTAAATATTTGAAAATAGATTAATTAAATTATGTAAATTAATTAACATCAGATTAATTAGGTTTTTGTTATATTAATTTGATTGTTAAATCGGTTTCATTAGATTAATTATATTCGTTACGTGAATTTCTTAATCAGGTTTAATTTTGATAAAGTTTTATTGTTAATATTGGAATAATTTAGTTAAGGTTAAATTACTTAAGTTTATTTGATGAATTAAGTTTAAATTAATTTATGATTAATTTAGTTTTAAATAAACTTGTTAAGAATAATTAAATGAATTATATTAATTAAATTAATTATGTTTTAATTGAATTGATTAAGTTAGATTTAATTTGTTTTAGATTTTACTTAAAGTATGGTTTAACATTTATTAAGCTTTAACTAAGTTTAGCTAGTTATTAATTTCAAATTTCAAATTTATTAGGAATTAATTAATTAAATTGATAAACTTTAGATTAATTATACCAATTTTAGATTAATTCATATTTTGATTAAATTCGATTTAAGTTAAATTTGTATTAATCAATATTGGATTAATTGGATTTATTAAATAAGTTTCAGATTTTATTAGAGTTTTTAATAAAGTTAAATTAATTGAAGATCATTTAATTGAGATTTTATAAAGTTAAATTTATTAAGGTTTAGTTAGTTAGTTAATTGAATTAAATGAATAAGTTAGATTAACTAGATGTAGGAATAATTAAGTTTGAATTGAATTAATTAGATTAGATTAAATTAATTTCATAATTAATTATGTTAGTTAAGCAGGTTATATTAATTAAATTAAATGACTTAGATTTAATTAAGTTAATTTGGTTAATAAAGTATTTATTGAATTAATTGATTAAGTTGGATTTAATTAAGTTAATTTGATTAATCAAATTTAAAGTAAATTAATTAATTAAGTTAAGTTTTAATTAAATTAATTTATTGAGTTAGTGATTGAGATTAATTTAAATTAATTGATTATAATTTAATTCAAATTAGGTTTTAATATAGTATAATTAATTATTTAGTTTAGTATTAATTGATTGAAATTGATTAATTATGTATCACCCCACCCTCCTCACTACTGGACTGTGAGGGCGGAACACTACTGGACTACTAACTTTACTTAACTATCCTTGTTCACATGTTGATAGTAATTCTTAAAACTCTCGGAGAACTCAAAACATACAATTAACTAGCAGCGAAAGACTAAATGACTCATCTAATACATTCTTAATAAATGACAATCTTAATAAATTCTTATGCTAAATCTCAAGGCTTCTATAGTCCAGGCATCACACATCCATCCGCACCTCCTTGTCACCTTCCTTTGCTATAACTTTTCTTTTCCTATATCTGCAGTAAGAGGAAATGCAAACTATAAGCAAAATGCTTAGTAAGCGCTATCTAACTCACAAAATTTCGATATGCATGTACATATATCTATAACATGATCTAACTGATTACTTACTGAAGAATACTCATGCTCATCTAATAATAAAGGAATCAAACAGGCTGAAATGCTAAACATGTAAAGCTACTCATGCTCAGAAAATAGCAAAGAACAGTAAGCTAATCTAAATAACATCCTAGCATAAAAGAAAACTCAACAATTGCTGCTTTTAAAACAAAATGAAACTTATTTCATTTGTTCTAAACTTATTCTTTTATTTCACTTGTTTAAAAACTTCTTCTTTAATACTTTTATACTTATGTAAAACTTACTTTACTTGTTCAAAAAAAACTTATACTTATAATACTTCAAAATAATAATCAACTTTCTTCTTGGGCCCGACAACTGTACTTGCTATGCGCGCATCCCTAACTAGACCCAAGGTAGCTAGTCTCGAATCTAGTAGGGTTTACTATTGTAACGACCCGACCCATTTGGCGACCCTCGGGTCGTCGACCGTCGACCGTCGGCCGTGTCGTTACTACTAGGTTATCTAAACCTAGGGACGACTATGGGAGCCCAACCCAATGACAACTGAGAGTCCAGTACAGTGCCATTGATAAAAGTAAAATACTTGTTATCTTTTAATACTTCTAATATATAATGCCTCAGCATTTTAACAAGCACCTTGTATGCCAAAATCTCTAAAGTCTTGACTTTGGGATCTACTTAAGGCCTTGGCCTTTTTCTTTCTTTTCTTTATCTTTCTTATACTTGTTAATACCTCTAATAAAAGAATTATTCTTTAAAAACTGAAATGTTTAAACAAATTCTAACTTTGAAATGCATAAACAAAAATCTGCATACTATGCTAATCAAAATTCTGCATACTATACTAATCAAGATTCTACATTCTATGTTACACTATTTCTGCATACTATGCAAACATAAATTTTGCACTATAATACTTAACCAAACTGCACTATAATCTTTCTCTTTACAAACTGCTGCACTTATAAGTTCCACCAAAAATCTGAACTACAAGTTCCACCAAAAATCTGCACTATAAATTCCACCAAAAATCTGCACTACAAGCTCTAAAGAAATCTGCTCTAAAGAAATATGCATTTTAAGCTCTATGAAATCTGCACTATGAGCCTATATAAAAATCTGCACTATAAGCTTAATTAAAAATCTGCACTATAGGCTTAATTAAAAATCTGCACTACAAGCTTAATTAAAATCTGCACTATAGGCTTAATTAAAAATCTGCACTATAAGCTTAATTAAAATCTGCACTATAGGCTTAATTAAAATCTGCACTATAAGCTTAATTAAAAATCTGCACTATAAGCTTAATTAAAATCTGCACTATAAGCCTAATTAAAAATCTGCACTATCAGCTTAATTAAAATCTGCACTATAGACTTAATTAAAATCTGCACTATAAGCCTACATAAAAATCTACACTATAAACTTAATTAAAAATCTTCACTATAGGCTTAATTAAAAATCTGCACTACAAGCTTAATTAAAATCTACACTATAAGCCTACATAAATATCTGCAATATAAGCGCTTCTCATGCTTCGAATTCAAGAAGAACAAAGGTCCGAAACTACTCCTACTGCAGGTGAGAAGCACTTACCTTTGCGTTCTTGGGCTTACAACCGGAAAGAAAACTTCTAGGGTTTGCGGGAATTGCAAGCTTCGACCCCTCCTTCGTGCTCACGGTTTCCCCTTGACGAGAGGATCACAACCATGTGAAGATCTCCCGGAAATCTCCCTTGGCCGGCCGCCGGAGAGGAACCCTAGATCCCCCCCCTTTTTTCCTTCACCCAAACAGGAGACGTTGTGCCGTCGGGAGAGAAAAGGACAGGAGAGGTTTAGGTTTTGGAAAATAATCCCTAAGTTCTCTCTTTTTATAACTTAATATTTCTGTTAACTATCTTAAATAAATTCGCTACCTTTTCTAAACAGACAAATCCAACATCAACTTATCCCTTTTATAATCAAATATTCTGTTAACTATTTTAAATAAATTCGCTACCTTTTCTAAACAGACAAATCCAACATCAACTTATCCCTTTTATAATCCAATATTCTGTTAACTATCTTAAATAAATTCGCTACCTTTTCTAAACAGACAAATCCAACATCAACTTATCTCTTTTATAATCCAATATTCTGTTAACTATCTTAAATAAATTTTGCTACATTTTCTAAATAGAACTGCTTGCTTGACCACTTGGTCAGCCGGATTTGCTTATGGCTTGGTTCGGCCGGAGGTTGCAGGTTCGAATCTTGGCTAATTTTCTTTATTTTTTACAACTTGTTTCTTTTGGTAAAAATATCAAACGAACTCCAAAAATTACATAAAAATTTCTAAAAATCTCTAGAATTTTTCTAAAGCATTTCTAAATATTTTTAAGCACTATTAGGACTCGAAATGAGGACATTTGGGTTGTTACAAATTAAATGAATTTTTGACTGATTAATTAAAGTAGAATTAGTAAGTGTAGTGTAAATTAATTAAGTTAAATTAATTTATATTTATTAATTAAGTTAATTAATTATTTAAGGCCATTTAATTTTTGATTTATTAAATAGTTATTAACTAAGTTTTAATTAAATTAATTTTGTTGAATAAATTAGATAAAATAATTAGGTTGAATTCAATAGATTAATTAATTAATTATGTTAAATAAATTTATTTTGATTTGATTAATTAATTAAGTTTGATTAATTTGAGTTTGAGTAATTAGTTTAGGTTTGATTAATTTGAGTTTGATTAATTAAAAATTAAATTGAATTCAATTAAAAGTTAAATTAGATTAATTAAAAATTTGATTGAATTAGATTAAAAGTTAAATTGAATTAGATTAATTAAAAAATAAATTGAATTAAATTAATTAAAAATTAAATTAGATTACAAGTTAAATTAGATTAATTAAATATTAAATTGAATTAGATTACAAGTTAAATTTAATTAGATTAATTAAAATTAAATTGAATTAGATTAATTAAAAATTTAAAATGAGTTAGATTAATTAAATTAGAGTTATGTTGGTTTAATCAAACTAATTTTAACCTTAGCATCTCACCAATTTCTAAGTTCTCAAACATGGAACCTTAAAAATTTTATAAGATGATTATTAATTTTATCTTTATTATTTTAATTTGAAATCTAAGGATTGAGTGACATTTGAGTTAGATTCAAGTTTAAACATCAGTCAATTAAATACACATTTCAAAAATTAGCTTCCAGATTGTGGCGAGACATAGAGACCTTCTTGGGTATCAAAACAACGACTATTTTTAGACAAAATCTTTTTAAGAAATTATATATTTAATTTTTTTATTTAAAAATCTTGATCTAACTAATTTAGGATGTAGTGAGGTAGCTTTGGTTAATTCCACTTTGCTAAGTAGACCAAATAGGATACACGTTATCCTACTTAACTCCTACACCAAGCTTTCCTAACATACTATCATCTCACCCATCCTAGTACTAGGTTAAGCAAGTCTCAATCAAGCCTAACTCCTTATCTAACCATTTTAAATTAAGTAGAAATTAAACTAAGCATATTGAAGCAGTAAATCAAGCAATCGTGCAAGTTTATTTAACATGAAAAATTATTTTCTATTAGCTTCCCTGAATCATAGCCTTGATATGGTCTATCTAGCTAGTGAATTTGATTCTTGGAAATCTAATATTGGTTTAGCCCAACTTGATTATTTAGGCTTGTTTTAGGGATCCATACTTGGACTTGGTTTCTATTTCTATTTATAATTGACAAATATGATTTGAATCGAGACTTAGCCTTATATTCTAGTCCGGATCGATTGTATACGACTTTTTATTTTCTGAGAATCATATCAGGATTTTTGAAACCCAAAGTAAATCATTCTAATGAATTTTTAAGTTCTTTGATTTGAACTTTTAGAGTGGAATTCTCTTCCTCAAGTTATTGAACTTGAGTTGAACTTCTACTTTGAACTAGTTCAGTCAAAGAACTTGGGTTAGTCTCCTCCTTAAGGGCTTTTACCTCCTTTTGGAGCTACTTGATCCAGACATTAGACTTAGCTAGCTTATGAGTTAAATACAAAATTAAATTGTACAAATTATCTATTAAAGCAGGACTTACATTAGTGTTTTTCCCTTCGAAAATGAATACGGATCCATGATTTCTCTCGGACTCGACCTCCGATTCTCTCTCGGGCTCTGACTCAAAATCGGACTCATCTAATTGTTACTTTGTTGTTAACTCCAGGTAGCTCACTTGAGCTTGTTACACCCCGAAGGAGTCCCTGCCCGACAAACGGACAACATCTCCCCCCCCCCCCCTTATGACAATATACGAAACCTGGATACATAGCTACACGATTGTACAAGTATAATAATTACAGCCCACACAGCTAGAAATATACATAACCACGCAGGATAATAAGTAGCTCACATTGCTAAAATAAAAACACAACGGAAGACATAAGATAAGCCATATGAACCAAAAATGACTAACTGCTAGCTGACTAGGCTTTACACAATCACCACCAACAACTACAAAAGGAGTCATAAGACTAAACACTAAGTCTGAGTCAAATTACTACAATACCAAGTCTATAAAATCCAAAAATACGAGTAAAGTATAAAACAGAGTAAAAGTCATCCTTAAATATAACGTGGGACCAACAGACATGCTACTCTAAGTGACTCTGCATCATCTATATATACTTGAGGAATATAAAACATACATAGGGATGGTGAGTCCGGGTGACTTAGCAGATAATAGACATGATAATACATGGTCAACATAGAGCATGGAGATCAAAGAATACAATTTTAGTAGGAAAATAAGAACATGATTATATATAACATAATAAATACACATATCAATACTGGTCTAACACACACGGTATAATGATCTGTAAATCACTAGGGATCAGTAACAAATCTGATCGTAACACCTGAGTAATATATATGACAGCATGTACATGTTTGATAAATGAATATGTATGAATCATGGCAACCATATGCAATAATCATAACTCAATCAAATGCAAACATATCACAAGCATATATAGATATATCTCCAAAAGATGCACCGTGCATCATATACAGATGAACATGTATGTGTCACTCCTACACTCCACCCTAAGCTACCACTACATCCTCGTTTCCTAGTGGGCAAGACTATGACGACTGCTTGTATCTCCAAGCTACCACTATATCAATGTGGTCGAGGATGGACATGATGCAAGGTAGCTATCTATCTACATAATAAGGAGGTCATTGTCTGTAGGACTCCATCTACCACTACATAGAATGGCCGAATGGGCACGACGGGACAGTTGCATCCAAATCCAAGACACCACTACCCCTGAGTGGTCGAATGTACAACAAATATGACTGAACACCAGCTCATACCACAAGGGAGACAATGGTCGTCAGCATGCATATAGTGTAATGATGAACATGATATAAGTAATCATGACACAGATGCAACCATCATCAATGCAACAACCCAAATCAACATAGGTACATCCAGTACATGATCTATCTATCACCTAAGTCAATAGCTATGAATAAATCCAACAGGTGTCTACTTAACAATAAATACAGTAAGTAGCAATACCTAGAGTACACACCAAATATGTATGCATATTACAATATAGGTGTCATCAACATGATGCTTCCAATAGTTACACTAGACACGTGTGCTCACATAACATAGGTATAATCAACATGATTCCTCCAATAGTATACACTAGACACGTGTGCACACACCACATGCAAATGTGCAATCCTCATGGTATCTCTTATAGTATATATCATACATATATATACTCTACATCATATGCATAATCAGCATGTTAACTCCTATAGTGAACATCATACATGTGTGCACATAACATGTAAATGTACAATCAATATGGTATCTCCTATAGTACATACTCTACAAAGTATAAATATCCAAAACTTAGACTGTATAAGGATAAATAGATCATCTCAAAGGTCAAACACGTAAGTATCAAACATGGATAAATACAAGTAGATTTAAGGTAAAGCGACCTAATCCATAAATTGAAAACCATTCATTAAGTTCAATAAACTATAAAGCCAAAGAAGAAATACCTATTTTTATCTGTAGTTCATTTCAATTATCTTCAAGTTCATGAGATCACATCCAATTTGAATCCTACCAGTACAAGATATGAGGCAAAAATAAGGATGTAAAATCAATATATTATCCTATTAATTAACTAATTAATTAATTAATATAATTAATCATGGATCCATATAACACTTCAATCCTCATAATTAATCTCCTTATTAATTAGTCCAACCCAACTAGTTAACCCTTCTTGTTAACATGCTTCATGTCTTGATTGGATAATTCAACTAATGAAATCAACTAATAAATGAATTATTCATTCATTATCTCTTATCACCTTAATTGATTGTGTATCACGAATTATTTAACCAAATCAATTCTTGTAACCCAAATCACATCCGAAATTCCCAACCAAGCTAAGATTAATACAACCATCCATTCATTGCACGTGTTTAATCAACGAACTGGCAATCTATTATGAACTGATTACCTTAAATTAATCTCACAGCATTTAATTAATCAAGCTGAACAACCACTTAGATAAGGCAAAAATCGTTACCCTACAGCTCCTCTTCTAGTGGCGGGTCATAGCGACTCATGACAATGGCTAAAGATGAAAATGGAGGAGAAATCAGGGCAATGACCTCACTGTGGCAACAGTCACTACTGCTTGGGGGCCACAAGTGAGAGGGGGTGACATAATGGATCCAAAGGTGGAAGAAGAATCATCGTCCCATACTCACTGCAAAGAGAGGCTCTGCGTTGTGGCTCAAGGCGATCAAGAGAAGAGAAGGATCGAGTGATGGCCAATGTCGGCATTGCCGGTCTAATCCCACGCAAAGAAGTGGCAGTGGATCTACGCCGACGATGAAGAGGAGGAGAGGTTAGGTCACGACTTGGTAGGTGTAGGCTACTGTCGTGTGGGTCAGCTTCTGATCATGGCCGTCATCTAGGGTGGAGAGGCTAGTCGGGGAGATCAACGAGGGCTCGACATTGAGCGAATAATGATGCAAGAAGGAGAGGTTGTGTCTGCAACAATCGGGTGAGAAGGGAAGAAATGAAATGGGTGAAATGAGGGGAGAAACCTAGGTTTTCTATTTATATTTAGGTTAATTAATTATAACCCTAAGTTGATAAAATCAATCAACTCCCAACTTAATAGATATTCTAAACAGGCTTTCCCTAAGTCTAATAGACCTATCTCCTTAAAACGTGTCATACAGACTCCGTTTAAATTATGAAAAAATTTTAAAACCCCTAGAAAATTCTGCAAAGTTATTTCTCATATAGCATATATTATTTAATTATCGTATCTTACCGAGCTTGTTCTTCCTCGTCTGATTCTTCATCGTTTGTGTTGGAGGTCCCTTCGTGTAGCTCGATCAGATTCTCCTATAGATCCTTAGTGTTGTTGAAGGGTCCGACCTAGTTCAGTTCTTCTTTAATCATGTCGCATTGTAGGATTTGAGTCACCTTAATGTCAGCCTTGATCTTCCTCTTCGTTGGTTTATCCCATTTGTCGTAGGCTAGTGGTTCTCCATTTTCGGTGGGGAGTATGAATCTAGTTTGGATTATGATCCACATCTCCACTTACGTCTTGAGGTGGTACTCCATCCAGCCAGTAGACAAAATTCTTACCGGAGAAAATAAGCAGGCGAGCAGTACTATAGTCTTCTTAATAGGAAATTTGGGAAAAAAAATCCTTGCAAGAAAAAATGACAAGTGCCAAGAATTGATCTTGGATTAGTAGTGTGGGAGAAGAAAAATGTACTCGAAAGAATATCGCTCAAGTGATGTTGTACCAACTTTGAGAAATTTTGAAAAAATGATAAATTTATCAAAAGAGATTATTATACTAATTATGACTTATGATGAAAATTTAAAAATGGAAAATCAGAAGAAAAAAAAGACGTAAGAATATTTTTTGTTTTAAAAAAATGTTTTCTTTGCTTGAAAAAAAATCGGAAAAACAACGAAATGCTCTTTTGGTGGTTGCACCAATTCAGAGTGCACCTACTCTTATATCAATTGTAGGATCGAGAAAACAGCAGCAAGGGGGGAGGGGGAGGAAGGGGGGGGGGGGTGAATAACGCTCTTAGTTTTTTCATATTTTCGTAAAAACTCAAGAGATATGCAGTGGAAATTAATGACAGAAAAATTAACAATGCTAATAATTTTCTTTTTTACTTGGTTGGAAGTCTGTGATGACTCCTATTTCAAGATCCGTGATTATTGATCGCTTTCGTTGGACAATTTACTATCAATTCAATAAGTACAGAAAATTTCGATTGCAAGAAATATACTGCTTAATTGAAATTACAAGTATACCGACAATTAGATGATCTAGAGTAAGGTGTAGTTATCGGAACAATGTTGCAGCATCTTAGTCGAAGTTTGGAGCAATGTGGAGCTTGTTTGATTGTATTGAAAGATGTAGAAGCTACTGTTCGGGCACTACTTATAAAGGGTAATCTAGGCGCCTCTATGCCATTGAGGCGCCTGGATCAAAGTCAATCGACTCCGAGATTGTAGCGCCTTATCCTTGTCCAAGTGCCTCCATCCCTTTGAGACGCTTGGATTGCTGTCGTGGCAAGCGCTGAGTGTAGCTCCTCCCGGTTGCCTCTATCTTGTCCAAGGCACCTTAAAGGGATTGAGATGCCTAAATCTGACATGAGTCGACTAACCATAAGTTAACACCTCACCTTGCTCCACGTGCTAAGATAATAGAGGCACCTGAATAATTTTCAAGCGCCTATATCTTGAGGCACTGGGATTCATCTAGGTGCCTGTATTACCTAATCCAGACTTAATTGACTCTCCAAAACTGAGTTAGGGCACACAAGTATATAACTCTATCAAATATTTTCAATTAACACTTGCTATTAGTGTTTTCTTTTGGTCCTTAATTATGATGTCTTTACCGGAGGCTAGTCAATAAGGCTAACTGAATTTATCTTTTATTTATTTTCTTCTTTTCATCCGTTGAAGCTGCAGCTGCAAATTTGCTATTGGTGCCTTCTTTTGCATCATTTGCAGCTACAAATGTTGGGTTTTTCGGGCCGCGAAAACCACTTTTCACGTCGCGGAAACCCCGAATCACCCAAAGCCGTAGATCCGTGCAAGGAAAAACCGAACGAAAATTACGAGTACGAGTTTCAAAATATCTAGATCTACTCCTAGATCTATGTGTTAAGAATATACCTTGAAGCGTGCCCTTTCGCGTTCCCGCTCGTCCAACGGTACGCCGGATCTCGAGAGTGTCAACGTAGACACTCCTCTAATGATATCCACACGAACAAGGAGTTTCTCTCACACTCAAAGGATGGAGAAGAGAGCCCCAAGTGTGCTAGCACTTTCTAGAGCTCTCGGGTAGGATTTGAAAAGGGAGAAAAGGAGAGAAAGGAAAGGAATCTCACATACTCCTCTAGGTATCCTCCTTTGTGACCTTCACTTCACCCTTTTCTTTGGACCTTAACACATTCCTCTTCACCTTGCTTGAAACTCACGGCCAAGAAGGAGGAAAGGGAGAAGAGAATGGCTAGAGGAAGGAGATGAAATGAATGAGGCCAATGAATGAAAATTCATTCCCATTCATTCACTTGTGTAGCCGGCCACATAAGTAACTCCTACTCAATTAATGTGGCCGACCACATTAATGAGAATGGAGGCTTGTAACCTCCATGATGTGGAGCATCATCATTGGTCCACATCTTGCCATCTCACTAATGATGTGGAAATTAGTCAAGTCAAACTTGACTCTTCCTCTCCCTCTCAAGTCAAGTCAAACTTGACCAAATCTCTTCCATGGTTGATCTAATCTAACCATTTGATTCAAGCCAACTTAATATAATGAATCTAATTCATTAAATTAAGTTGATTTAATGAGTCATAATCTAAATTAGACTCATTGAATACATGAATCAACTTGAGTCCAACTCAATTAGCCCAATTTGGATTACTCTTAATCCAATTTGATTCATCAAATGAATCTAATCATCTTGGTTCATCATATGAACTTAATCCAATTGGTTCATCATATGAACCCAATCTCCATCCACTTGTTCTTTGTGTGTGACCCAATAGGTTCTTGTAACGTTGGCAATGTTTCTAAACTCCTTTAGAAACATAAGCAATGAGCGACATCTAGCAATACATCATTGCTACCCAAGTTACAAGAATGTTGAGATCCAACATCACCTTGTGACTACTAATTGTGACTCCTCACAATATATGACAAGTGTCCTTCTATCCTAGACATCTAGATTGATCAATGTGAGGCATAGACCGTGTCATCCTCTGACCAATCTAAATCTTGAACTCCAAGTAGACTCACTAAATCAAATGAGCTCAATATCTCATATTGACTCATTTGGGCATGACCATGCACTTCGTGGTCTCACTCTATCAAGAATATCGATGTCGCTCCCGTCATATAGGAGGGATAGATCCCATCTACATCACTCACATCCCTCTGCATAATTCGTTACATACCCAGTAATCGCCTTTATAGTCCACCCAGTTACGGGTGACGTTTGACGAAACCAAAGTACATAACTCCTTATGTAGGGATCCATGGTGACTTCAGGTCTAAGGGCTAATAGTCATACTAATAGCCACATGAGAAAGTATATGACACTCATATAACGATCCATGATACTTTCTCATGGCGGGTCATTCAGTATACATTCTCCAATGTATACCCATGTGTCAGCTTGATATCTCTATATCCATGACTTGTGAGATCATGTCATCGAGCTGACCTACATGCTAGTCTTATTGCATTAACATTATCCCTGAATGTTAATACTCGACTAGGAATGATTAAGAGTAGTGTTCCCTATATCATCTCACTATCGATTCAACTAATCGATTGATATAGGTATGAACCTTCTACTCAAGGACGCTATTATACTAATATATTTGGCACTAATATAAATAAGTATAATAACCAAACAAATGCCTTTATTGATATACAAGAATATGATACAATGAGTCCATACAATCATCAAATGATTGGCTCTAGGGCTCTAGCTAACAATCTCCCACTAGCACTAGTGCCAATCAGTATAGGCTCTAAGGCCTAATGACCTATTGTGACCATCATGCTTCCTCTGTGCCAAAGCCTTGGTCAAGGGATCTGCGATGTTAGCCTCTGTAGGTACTCTGCAAATCTTCATATCTCCTCTATCGATAATCTCTCGGATGAGATGGAAACGTCGTAGTATGTGCTTGGTCCGCTAGTGTGAGCGAGGTTCTTTCGCCTGTGCTATAGCTCCATTGTTGTCACAATAGAGCTCAACTGGGTCAGCGATGCTAGGAACCATCCCAAGTTCAGTGATGAACTTGCGGATCCAAACTACCTCCTTTGCTGCCTCTGATGCAGCAATATACTCGGCCTCTGTTGTAGAATCAGCTACTATGTCCTGCTTCGAACTCTTCCAGCTCACAGCACCACCATTTAAGCAAAAAACGAACCCCGACTGCGATCTATAGTCATCCTGGTCGGTCTGGAAGCTAGCATCACTGTAACCCTTTACAGCTAGCTCATCATTGCCTCCATATATCAAGAAATATTCTTTAGTCCTTCTTAAGTACTTAAGAATATTCTTGACCGCTATCCAGTGACTTTCACCTGGATCTGACTGGTATCTGCTCGTCATGCTCAAAGCATACGAGACATCAGGTCGAGTACATAGCATGGCGTACATGATCGATCCTATGGCTGAGGCATAAGGGATCTGATCCATACGGTCTCTCTCCTCTCTAGAAGAGGGACCTTGAGTCTTCGAAAGACTCACGCCATGTGACATCGGCAGAAATCCCTTCTTGGAGTTCTGCATGGCAAACCGAAGGAGTACCTTGTCAATGTATGTACTCTGACTTAGGCCAAGCAATCTCTTAGATCTATCGATCTGTATCCCTAGAATGCGGGATGCCTCACCTAAGTCCTTCATTGAGAAGCAACTCCCTAGCCAGGTCTTGACAGACTGAAGCATAGGGATGTCCTTCCCAATGAGTAGTATGTCATCCACATACAATATGAGGAAGACAACTATATCTCCTACAACCTTCTTGTAGACACAAGGCTCATCTTCGTTCTTGATGAAACCAAACTGTTTGATTGCATCATCGAAACGAAGATTCCAGCTCCGAGAAGCTTGCTTTAGTCCATAAATGGACCTATGCAGCTTGCATACTCTGCTAGTATGCTGTGGATCTACAAAACCCTCAGGTTGTGTCATGTACACATCCTCGAGCAGGTTTCCATTCAGAAACGCGGTTTTGACATCCATCTGCCATATCTCATAGTCATGGTAGGCTGCAATAGCAAGCATGATCCGAATGGACTTAAACATCGCTACTGGAGAAAAGGTTTCATCATAGTCAATACCATGAATCTGCTTGAAACCTTTAGCTACCAAGCGACCCTTATAGATAAGTCCATCCATGTCAGTCTTTCTCTTAAAGACCCACTTGCACCCAATGGGTTTTACCCCTTCAGGTGGATCAACCAAAGTCCATACTTGGTTGGTGTACATGGATTCCATTTCGGATCTCATGGCCTCTAGCCATTTCTCGGAATCTGGTCTCATCACAGCTTCCTGATAGGTGGTAGGCTCATCCTCTATGAGCATAACGTCATCATGGTCAAACAAGAGAAATGAGTATCTCTCAGGCTGACGGCGTACCCTATCAGACCTACGAAGAGGTATGTCTACTTGAACTAGTTGTTGTTCCTCAACTCTTTGTGGAACAACATCATCCACAACACTTTGGGGTTCCAGTTCAACTTCCATCGAGGCATCAGTGCTATTGTTCGCATCTTGAACTTCTTCAAAATCGAACGCGCTCCCACTAGTCTTTCTAGAAACAAAGTCCCTTTCTAGAAAGACCCCAGTCTTTGCCACAACTACCTTGTGCTGACTGGGAATGTAGAAGTAATATCCCTTAGTTTCCTTGGGATATCCGATGAAATAGCACTTGTCAGATTTGGGTCCTAATTTGTCTGAGACTTGACGTCGAACGTAAGCCTCACAACCCCAAATCCTCATGAAAGACACCTGGGCATCTCTCCCAGTCCATATCCTATATGGTGTTTTTATCACGGCCTTGGATGGAACTCGGTTGAGAATGAAAGCTGCCGTGTCTAGAGCATATCCCCATAGATATGTCGGAAGATCTGTGTGACTCATCATAGATCGTACCATATCTAATAGGGTACGATTCCTCCTTTCGGATACACCATTCCACTGTGGTGTTCCAGGAGGAGTGAGTTGGGATAGAATCCCACACTCAGCTAAATAGTCAAGAAACTCATGACTTAAGTATTCACCACCTCGATCTGATCGAAGTATTTTAATACTCTTGCCAAGCTGGTTCTGTACTTTATTCTTGAATTCTTTGAACTTTTCAAAGGATTCGGACTTATGTGTCATTAAGTACACATAACCATATCTACTGAAGTCATCAGTAAATGTGATGAAGTATCTATAACCGCCTCTAGCAGCGACATTGAAAGGGCCACATACATCACTATGTATGAGTCCTAACAAATCAGTCGCTCTCTCGCTGTGCCCACTAAAGGGAGTCTTGGTCATCTTGCCTCGTAGGCATGACTCGCATATCTCATATGATTCAAAATCAAATGAGTCCAGCAAACCATCCTTATGGAGCTGGGATAAGCGCTTGTCATTTATATGACCTAAGCGACAGTGCCAGAGGTAGGTTTGGTTCATGTCATTTGACTTGAACCTCTTGGTATTTATGTTATAGATAGGGCTCTCAAGGTCTAGAATATAGAGTCCGTTTATTAGAGGTGCACTACAATAGAACATATCATTTAAATAGACAGAACAACATTTGTTCTTTATTATAAACGAGAATCCTTTCTTGTCCAAACAAGAAACTGAAATTATGTTATTAGTTAAGGCAGGCACATAACAACAATCATCTAATTCTAGTACAAGCCCAGAGGGAAGAGATAGATGATAAGTTCCTACAGCAATAGCAGCAACTCGTGCTCCATTGCCTACTCGTAGGTCTATCTCACCCTTCGTCAATGCCCTGCTATTTCTCAGCGTTTGTACATTAGTACAAATGTGCGAAGCACATCCGGTATCTAATACCCACGATGAAGAAATAGAGAGGTTGACTTCTATAACATGTATACCTGAAGTAGAAATCTTATTTCTCTTCTTCGTAAGATCTTCCAGGTATTCTTTGGAGTTCCTCTTCCAGTGCCTTGCTTGTCCTTGATATAGGTGACAAAGATGTTCAACCATATCGTAAGCGCCCATCAACTCATGTTGCTTCTGAAGCTCAGAGTTCATGGTTGCGAGCATAAGACAGGACACATCTAATGCGTCATTTTTATGCTTCTTGTAAGCATCCCGGTCAGCTCGCGTGGTAGTGGCAGGAGGAGCCTCCGGAATGGGCTGCTCCAGAACGTACAGTTTACGTTCCTGAGTGAGAACTATTCTCAGGTTCCTGTACCAGTCCAGGAAATTTGCTCCGTTGAGCTTGTCCTTCTTAAGGACAGAACGCAAGGAGAAAGAGTTCGTATTCGACGTCATGGTTATCTACAACAGAAAATTTGCAGAAATAAATATCATATTCTTTTAAAATTATTTAATTAGGCCTTTAATTAAATGATGCTCCCACTGAATTCTATAATTCTTGTGGGACAAGATCCACATCATACTAACCCTTGAGTTAGCTTTGGCTAATACGCCCAAGGCTTAGTATGATCGGTAGGTAACGATTACCAATTACATCTCTATGCAACTCTTGTTTATAAAATCAATATCCGCATTTATATTAAAACTCGAGTTAGCTTTGGCTAATACGCCCGAGAGTTAATATAGATGTGATTTTGACCTATCATTCCAACTATTGGAAGAATGCCTATAGTTGACTCGATCCAACCGAGTAACTAGGAATACTCAATCTAATTGAGTTTGTATTCACCCATGCATTGATAGGTGGGACCAAGATTGTCCCTCCGTACCCTACCAAGATAATATGTATTGCTCTGCTTTTGCAGATTCAACAATACATGTGATCGAGGTAGTGATAGGTATCACGGCACGGTTAGGCATTTAGAGTTGGTTCGATCGAGATCTAATCTAATCGAAAAGGATGCATCTTGTGCACGACTTAGATCTAATCTAATCGCAAGGGTGCATCATGTGCACGACTTAGATCTAATCTAATCGTAAGGCACTAATTAATTAATTACTTATTAAACATGCATCATATACATAAGCAATTAACTAATTAATCTATTTGTGATTTAGTCATGACCCTACTACGATCTTCTCAAGACAATGAGAAGATCGAATGGTCAACCTAGGGTCAACAGCTTCTCCAAGCTCCTCCCTTTGACCATCTTGTGTTGCTCGTGCCCGCCTTGGAACTCCGTCTCGTGTGGACCCTCCACCGCTCCAATTTGTACATTACAATTTGAAACTCGAGTTACATTCGAGTCTAAATCTAATTTACAACAAGAATATAAGAGAAGGCACGACGCATAGGTCGCGAATAAATAAAAACATACAACACGCGCAAACACATAACGGCACGCAGGCCGTATTATGAATTACAACACAACCAATCATATTGGGTTTTTGGGCCATGACTATCAAAAAATTAATATATAATTCAAAATTATATATTTTCATAATTTTCTATAATTTTAAAATTAATTTTTACAATTTTTACAAGTAAAATTTCCCGGCGGTCCCATTTAGCGGTTTCGGGCGCAATCGCGGAACGGATCCCCTTGCGGGGCCCAGGGGCAGCGCCCCTACCCGCGATCTAACCATCGCGAGGGTTCCTTTGCGATCCAACAGCGCCTAAACCCGCTGTCCCAAAACGATTTGGGCCGAGACATTGCCATTTCGAAAAAATCTTCCCGGCGGGTTCGTTTTTAGCGATTTCGGGTGCAATCGCGGAGCAAATCCCCTTGCGGGGTTAGGGGCAGTACCCCTACCCACGATCTAACCATCGTGAGTTGCTCCTTTGCGATCTAATGGCACCCAAGCCCGCTGTCCCAAACGGATTTGGGGCAAAACGAAGCCGTTTTGGAAAAATCTTTCCGGTAGCCGAAGCCTACAAGTGCCGAGACACTTGTGCTTCGCTTCTACGGAAAAATTACCCATAAAAATTATAAAATCATAATTTTACAGAAAATTACAGAAACTTTAATTTTCATAAAACCAAAAATCAAACTCGTACAAGCCTTGCACGTGTCTCTGATACCATTGTTGGGTTTTTCGGGCCGCGAAAACCGCTTTTCGCGTCGCGGAAACCCCGAATCACCCAAAGCCGTAGATCTGTGCAAGGAAAAACCGAATGAAAATTATGAGTACGAGTTTCAAAATATCTAGATCTACTCCTAGATCTATGTGTTAAGAATATACCTTGAAGCGTGCCCTTTCGCGTTCCCGCTCGTCCAATGGTACGCCGGATCTCGAGAGTGTCAACGTAGACACTCCTCTAATGATATCCACACGAACAAGGAGTTTCTCTCACACTCAAAGGATGGAGAAGAGAGCCCCAAGTGTGCTAGCACTTTCTAGAGCTCTCGGGTAGGATTTGAAAAGGGAGAAAAAGAGAGAAAGGAAAGGAATCTCACATACTCCTCTAGGTATCCTCCTTTGTGACCTTCACTTCACCCTTTTCTTTGGACCTTAACACATTCCTCTTCACCTTGCTTGAAACTCATGGCCAAAAAGGAGGAAAGGGAGAAGAGAATGGCTAGAGGAAGGAGATGAAATGAATGAGGCCAATGAATGAAAATTCATTCCCATTCATTCACTTGTGTGGCCGGCCACATGAGTAACTCCTACTCAATTAATGTGGCCGGCCACATTAATGAGAATGGAGGCTTGTAACCTCCATGATGTGGAGCATCATCATTGGTCCACATCTTGCCATCTCACTAATGATGTGGAAATTAGTCAAATCAAACTTGACTCTTCCTCTCCCTCTCAAGTCAAGTCAAACTTGACCAAATCTCTTCCATGGTTGATCTAATCTAACCATTTGATTCAAGCCAACTTAATATAATGAATCTAATTCATTAAATTAAGTTGATTTAATGAGTCATAATCTAAATTAGACTCATTGAATACATGAATCAACTTGAGTCCAACTCAATTAGCCCAATTTGGATTACTCTTAATCCAATTTGATTCATCAAATGAATCTAATCATCTTGGTTCATCATATGAACTTAATCCAATTGGTTCATCATATGAACCCAATCTCCATCCACTTGTTCTTTGTGTGTGACCCAATAGGTTCTTGTAACGTTGGCAATGTTTCTAAACTCCTTTAGAAACATAAGCAATGAGCGGCATCTAGCAATACATCATTGCTACTCAAGTTACAAGAAATGTTGAGATCCAACATCACCTTGTGACTACTAATTGTGACTCCTCACAATATATGACAAGTGTCCTTCTATCCTAGACATCTAGATTGATCAATGTGAGGCATAGACCGTGTCATCCTCTGACCAATCTAAATCTTGAACTCCAAGTAGACTCACTCAATCAAATGAGCTCAATATCTCATATTGACTCATTTGGGTATGGCCATACACTTCGTGGTCTTACTCTATCAAGAATATCGATGTCACTCCTGTCATATAGGAGGGATAGATCCCATCTACATCACTCACATCCCTCTGCATAATTCGTTACATACCCAGTAATCGCCTTTATAGTCCACCTAGTTACGGGTGACGTTTGACGAAACCAAAGTACATAACTCCTTATGTAGGGATCCATGATGACTTCAGGTCTAAGGACTAATAGTCATACTAATAGCCACATGAGAAAGTATATGACACTCATATAACGATCCATGATACTTTCTCATGGCGGGTCATTCAGTATACATTCTCCAATGTATACTCATGTGTCAGCTTGATATCTCTATATCCATGACTTGTGAGATCATGTCATCGAGCTGACCTACATGCTAGTCTTATTGCATTAACATTGTCCCTGAATGTTAATACTCGATTAGGAATGATTAAGAGTAGTGTTCCCTATATCATCTCACTATCGATTCAACTAATCGATTGATATAGGTATGAACCTTCTACTCAAGGACGCTATTATACTAATATATTTGGCACTAATATAAATAAGTATAATAACCAAACAAATGCCTTTATTGATATACAAGAATATGATACAATGAGTCCATACAATCATCAAATGATTGGCTCTAGGGCTCTAGCTAACAACAAACTAGCAACCTATACATGAAAAAATAATGAAAAACTAAATAATTTTAACAATAAAAAGGAAAAAAATTGAAATACAATGATCACAAATAGAAATTAAGATCTTTTCTCTATTTATGCATTATAAAATAATAGGTGTGCAAAAATGAATTTCCTTTTCTTACTTACATTAAGTCTGTGCGATGGCATCGGGAAGTGGATCGCGACAGCCGCAAAAAACCTCAGAAGGCTAGAAGTAGCCTTGCTCATGGCCACGAGCAAGGTCACGCGTACTCATGGGCTCTACGAGGTTCCATTCCGACAATGAGGTTTGAGAGTTCTAAATGATTTTTTTTAAAAATCCCTAATATACCACATGAATGTTACATGTATAAAAATTTATTATTCTTTATAATGAAAAATGGGGTAAAAAGACGTAGGTAGAATTGTATATTTATATAAAAAAAAGAGTATATTATGGTTTTATAATTATCAAAAGACGTATTAATAAATATGAAAGTCCTTTTATACCCCTCCCGCTAATATCATTTTTTGCTACCCTATTTTCTACGACGTCCGAAGTACATTTGAATTGTTTAGATTTAAAAAATTCATTGATGGTTCGAATGTTGATGGCGTCAACAACTTTCTCCCTCCCTCTCTCAACAGGTGCAAGCCTCACACTTTCCTAACTCTCCGATTGCAAAAACTTTCACACATTTTTAGTTGCGAGATTGTCCCCCTAACGAAAGAGTATGTAAGCATCTTCGTGTGTTCGTCAGGCGACATCAAGGGTTTCCGACAAAAATCCATGCTAGTCCCGTCTCTAAAGTGAAGTTTAGGGTTTCTGCCAATACTCTCCTTTCATAACGGTGGAAGGAAGTGGGATAGGTGTTTCATCCTCTGCTGTTAAATTATTCGCAAAGGTATCACTTTCAAAACCATCGGATTTGCAAAGCCTGAACTAGTTTAGATAGAAACTACATTGGAACAGCGTGTTAAGTCACTTTAACAATTTTTTAAAAAAATCCACAAAGAAATGAAGGCATCATGAATGTGTTATTTTACATGATCGACACGTAGCCATGATCAAACAGTCCACCTTTAGTATTTTCTTGGACATACAAGATATGTAGCATATCCGTGGTATAATGGTCAATATATTTCAAAATTAGGATTCAACTTCTCAGACCTTTAGATTCTCAGGTACAACTTATAGTTATGAATTTTAAGCACAAAGTAGTAGTTTATTAAAATAAATTAGTTTGAAAATCTTAATATTTATTTATGTTGGTCCGCTGATAGCCCTGGTTGTTGATAAATCATGGCAACTGAGGGCCTGAAATGATCTCATATCAAGCCAAATGTGGTTCTGATATGATTGAATATTAGGCCTAATGTTGGGCCTAATATGGAATCATTTCAGGCCCTTGTTTGTCATGATATTACCATATATAACGTTGGGTATGATATTAATTTTTTAGGTGTATCGGTTGCATACACAAGAAGAGAAGATTCATTATTGCTTGGTATTGCAGACTATGGTGCTTTAGTTCCGATAAATTCAACTAAAGCATTGGGTGACCTCTTTCTAACTCCTCAAATAAAAAAGAAATCACCAGATCAAGGATTGAGGAGTTGCTTAAATTTTATGTCAATCGTGTTGAAGAAGATGATGATGTTTTATTATTTTGTAAATTCTATATTTTGTATATATTTGCTTCTGTCTTATTTTCTTCCAGTACATATAAGGTCCCTTTATATCTTATAGATAAAGTAGATGATTTTGAGAATCTTGTTAGATTCAACTAAGTTGAAATCATTCATGAATTTATGGCTCCACAATTAGCTAATATTGGGGACATATTTTCATTAATTCAGACAATACATGCCAACATCAACCTTCCTTACCTAAAGGGCTTTGCTGGTCTTTTGGCAGTGAGTATATTTTTGATGTTAAATGTAACAAAATTTTGTGGGCATATAAGAATATTTAACACTTGTGATGATGAATCAGGCATGGTTTTTGGAGCATGTTCCAATCTAAAAATCATACAAAACTGAAGAAACACGAATAAATAAGTGGAGGAATATTCCTTCACATATTATTAAGATGAGAGATTTGTTGGACCGAGTCTCATCTAAAGAGGTAAAGTTTGAAAAATGTCACTTAAGTTAGGTTAATATGGTTTTTTTACCATTTGTTTTAATAATATGACAGATTATGATTGACCTAATCCCTACACAATATGAAAAATCATTAGTTGAGAACCTTGATTTCGTTGATGACATTCCACGTCCAATGGAGACATTACAATTTGAAGACAACGAAGCAGGAAGTGAAAGTAATAAGGGATGTTGTAACTGTATTATTCAAGCAAACTAAATTAAGGAACTAACATTGTAGAACATGCATTTGAATGAAAGGGTGAAAGAATTACTGGAAATAATAGAAAATAAAGCAATGCAACCTCAATCAAGAGATCATATAGTCAATCATCAACGTGAACTAGTAGCTTTCGGAACAAGAAGTAGGAGAGGATGTGACAGAAGTCCCTATGATTATAGGGATACTCCAATTGATAATCCATTATGGCTCCAAATTTTACCTAAGAGGAAGCGAAGAAATATACAAATATGCGAGCCTATGGACAATGTTTTACCAGAAGTAGAGGGTAAAAAATTTGTAAAAGAACCTGATGTTGTGGACAAGGGAAAGGAAAAATTGATATGGATGATATAGAAGAAGAAATAGACATTGTCACAATAATGGAAGACAATTATGAAGAACAAGCAAAGAAGACTGTAGCTAGGATTGACTAACTTAACAAAATGAGAAAACAAGTCATTGCTATAAATATGTATTTACATATAAAATAGTAATTTGTTTGATTTAATTCATTAATTAAATGAGTTATATGTTTATAGGCATAGTTTGTGAAGAAGCAATTTAAGACTTCGAAGAAGAAAAAACAAGATGAAGATGTGGCCTACTTGTTAAAATAATTGGAGAACATAAAGTATGTTAAATATATAGTTGATTTAATTAAGTGATAAGTCAAGATAATTATATGGTTCTCTAATATAGATAATTATATGATTTTCTAATTTTATTATGTGATTTATAGTCATTGATTTACTTTGCAGGTTTACAAGTGAATTAGTTTGGGAGGATCCACCCTTTGGTTTAAATGTGCATTCCTTCATATCTAGTGTGAATGGAGAAATTTTGATAAAATCCTCAAGCAAAATTTTATAGTCATCAATAAAATCCTCAAGCAAGTTTGTCTTGCAACAAGTGATAAAGACAAATAAAGAAGATGAAGAGTTTAGATATATTTTTATACCTCTGTGCAGTGATAATGTACACTTCCACTTATTGATGGTGGACACTAAATCAATGACATTCAATCATTATAATTCTCTAACAAGTGAAAGTAAATCCAAATATGATTTTGAAGCAGCGGTGAGCATCCAATATTCATGTGTATGTTAGAAATGTAGTATAATTGCTAGTTGATGTAAAATTTTAATTTCTTGTTCAATCTTACATGTATCAGATTTAAAACAATATAGTCATGAGCACCTTGTTGATATTGATCCAAAGTTTTAAAGGCATCATCCCTTCGACCAATGGGTGTCTCTCACAATAGAATGTCCACAACAAGAAGCCAGGTAAGTTGAGATCAAACAGTATGAATAGAAAATATTGATATAAAATATTGAATATTAAATTACTAATTTTATTTACAATGTTGACTGTGGCTTCTTTGTGATGCGATATATTTGATGTCTTCTATACGATCTGAAGATGGACTTCAAATAAGGAGATATGAAAAAAAAATTAGAATTGATGTAATTGTATCAATTTTGAGGGACGGGTTCTATAAAACATCGGATTAATTATCCATAGTGTTGTAAGCCAAAAAGTTAGGTAAGGAATATAAAGGTACAATTATGTAGTGTTGTTAGTTTTATATCTTTATATGTAATATTTGTTGTTGAATACAATGGTATGTATGATATAAGATGTTTAAACTAAATTGTCACAGGAATAACAATACTATTGCTTAGTGAAATAAAATTCACAATATCCAAATTGCCATGATGGTGTAGATCAGTGAAAAGAGACATAACTTCACACTATATCTCTCTCATGAAAACTAAAAACTTGGTAACCGTTGGGATTTTTTAGAAATCCAAATAGGCTAGGTCCAACACTGGTTTCAAGTCTACAAGGTTTGCTTGGAAATATAAAGTAGGCATGTAATTTGGGAACTCCAAAGTAATTAAGTTATGAGTTGAAACAAATGGTTATTATTATCCCCATAAATTAAAATTCAACAGGGTGTGTGTTCTTCATTGAATAGAAATCCATAAGATTTACATGTTCCGTGCCAACTAGCACGGAGCAAGAACTTCATTTGTGGTGGTTAGAACCAAGATTTAGCACCATATATAGCTTCTCCCATCTCAAAACTTTCTAGGGAACATGAAATTAAAGAAATCCAAGTGGCATAGGTCCATCAGTGGGTTTCGATCAAAACCCACTGATGGACCTAGACTTCTCCGATTGAACTCATTTCAAGTGTTCTGAGTTTCTAGTCTTGTAAAGACTCCAACGATACTATGCATTACTTATTTAAAGCTCTCTATAGGTGATCGAGCATTACGAAAATTTTTAGCCTGATTATGGGCCTAATATGGGATAATCTTAGGCCCAACGTGGGCTTGATATAGGATAATATTAGGCCCAACGTGGGCCTAATATTATCTTATATCAGGCCCAACTTGGGCCTGATATGATACCATATTAGGCCCAACATGGGCCTGATTGGTTGGCACCTCACCCGCTTTGTTCAACCAATCACAATCTAATTTTTTGATCCTGATATCTAAAACCTGAAACTATATCTCCATTCTATAAACTAAAAACTTGCTACAGATTCTGATTTGTGAATTAGTTTAGAATTTCAAATAGGCTAGGTTGAACACTTGATTTGAAGTCTACAACAAGTTATTGCAAATTTCTAATTGCATTGTATTTTAGCTTAAATATCTAAGTAATTTTTGACTTAAAAATAAATTGGTATAGTAGGTGTTATCTCCGGATATTAAAATTTGATAGGGTTTGTGATGTTCATTGAATAGAAATTCATAAGATTCACATGTTCTGTGTCAACTGGCACGGAGCAAGAACTTCATTTGTAGTGGTTAGAACCAATATTTGACACCATATCTAGCTTCTCTCCTCTCAAACACTCTTAGGGAATGTGAAATTAAATAAATCCAAGTGTCGTAGGCTTATTAGTGTGTTTCGGTCAAAATCCACTGATGGACCTAGAATTCTCCGATTGAACTCATTTCAAGTGTTCTGAGTTTCTAGTCTTGCAAGGACTTCAATGGTGTTATGCATTACTTATTTAAAGCTCTCTATAGGTGATCGAGCGTTACAAAAATTTTCAACCTGATTATGGACCTTATATGGGATAATATCAGGCCTAATGTAGACCTGATTGGTTGGCACCTTGCCCACTTTGTTCAACCGATCACAATCCAATTTTTGATCCTAATATCTAAAACCTGAGACTATATCTCCGATCTATAAACTAAAAACTTGCTACGGATTCTGATTTGTGAATTAGTTTAGAATTTCAAATAGGTTAGGTTGAACAATGATATGGGATAATTTAAATTGGTGGTTGATATTTTTGTAAATTAAAATATTACAGGGTGTCGGTCATTACAAGAATAGAATATTATACTTATTTGAAATTATAAATACACAATTTATAATTTAAGTTTTTGTCAGTCATTATTTTATGGCCAAGCCTAAATCTATAAGCTCTTATTTCAATTTGTATAGAGTCCATTGATCACTGAAACATCAAATTCTCTGTATGGTGCATCATAAAAAAAACACAATCTAACCTACAAGAAAATAATATTAAACTTGTAAAATCTATTTTTGAGGTAAAGATGATGGAACATAAACAAATACTTATGATTTTCTTTGTGTCGGGCCATTTACTTGAATCAATTTAAACTCTCTCCCGGAGATAGATGTTAAACCACGATGCTATATGTGATAGTATGACCAGTTTAGCTCCTTAAAAAATGACACTTACACATAAATGACATTAGTAATTAATACGTGTATATATATATATATATATTTATTATCTTCATTATTTAGTGGACAGAAAATATATCTAATAGATTTGTCGTCATCAGTTTTAGCACTCTATTTTAATGCGTCCACGTGCATCATTCCAAACATTTCCTATGTAAACAAGATAAATTTTTAATTTACCACATCCGTTATATATTAAAATAAGATCAGGTGCTCAAATACTTACTTGAAATCCATCCCCACAAAATATGGATGGGTAGTATGGTGAGTTAGAGGTTTTGTCTTCATTAGCTAGAATAGTCCAATAAGTATTTATGTAATCCCCATTGGTGTATTGAGTCAAACCAAATATTGTCATAAAATATTGCATATCTAAAGAGAAAGTATCATTAGACCATATTGGAAGCACTGTAACCCTACATAATCAGTCAAAAAACAAAATAAATAAGTTACCACTATTAATTATTATTCAACTCCAATCATCATCACTGGTTTCCATGATTATGCAATTACACTACCAACTAACTTACTTTAACTGACTTAGCTTCAATATTGCATCTACTATCACACCAACTTTATTTTTCTTAAAACATATCTTTGTTTGTTGAAAAAATTCAAATTATAATATGTCAATAAGGATCACAAAGTAACGAATTACCTACACTTGTCCCTACCTTCAATATTTTGGTCTTGAGCTTTTTAAGTTCACCACATTTTATTTCTATATTTGATGAGCATATGTGCCTTCAGTCTTTGATAGGGCAGGAGCTCCTGTTCTACATCCTTAACAATCTGTTTACCTTTTTTTTAATACTCAGCTATTTGTTTTCTCTGAGTTCTCTTTCTTTTAGAGCCTAATCCAAAATTAGTTGGTAGTCTTGATGGATTAGGTTCTATGCCCTCTTTATCTTTGGTAGGGGATGTTCGTGTAACACCCCACCCTACCCTCTATTAGTCTATGAGGATGGGACGTTACTGGACTACTAACTATACTTAACTAGAGTTGCTCACATGAAATATCAATACTTAAAACTCTAAAAAATGAAAAACATGCAATTAGTAGCAACTGCAAACATACATGACTCATCTCAAAAATTCTACTCAAGCATATATTCACAACTAAAACATATCAGTCTGTATATGCATGTCACAGTGATACAACTCAATTTATGGAACTAATGTGCACAACAATTAAAAGGAAGAGTTCTAAAACATAAATATTCAATAAGTGAATCCAGCAACATGAAAGAATAGTTCCAACATTCTGAATACAAAATCTTAATGAATTATTAAACTAAATCCCAAGGCTTCCATAGTCCAAACATCACACATCCATCCCGCACCTCCTTGTCGCCTTCCTTCACTGTACCGTTCCTTTCCCTTTATCTGCAGTAAGAGGAAATGCAACTATAAACGGATGCTTAGTAAGCACTATCTAACTCACAAAACTCGAATATGCATGTGTACAAGAAAGAATCTAGAAACTGAATGCTTTAAAAGAAATACTACTCATTCTCATCTAATAATAAAGGAAACAAAACATACTGAAATGCTAATCATGTAAAGCTGCTCATCTAATAGCAAATAACAGTAAGAAAAATTCTAAACAACATGCTAGCATAAAAGAAAACCAAACTTGCTGATTTTAAACCCATGTAAAGCTTATTTCATTTGTTTCCAAAACTTATACTATTATACTTCAAAATAATAATCTCTTGGGCCCAGGCTTAGTATCATTGCGTGCTCCCTAATAGAAACTAAGGTAGCGAACCACCAGTCCTACAAAGGGTAAAGACCTTGGTCTTACCAGGGCCAAGACCTCGGAATTGGTCACCTGGATTTGTTTAACGACAACCTCGGAAGTCGAGTACTAGCCTTCTCAAGTAAAATACTTATACTTGTTAATACTTCTAATAAAAGGATGCCTCATACAAAACTGAATCTGTAGTGCTAAAACAAATCTAAAACTGAAATGCTGGAACAAAATCTAAAACATGCAGCGCTTAAACAGATTTAGAAAACTAAAAATGCTTGAATAAAATCCAAGACTGCAGTGCTCGAATAGAAAATCTAAAACTGCAAGGGAAAAACCTAGTAACCAAAATAAAACTACTGATTACTCCCAAAACTAAGGTCGTTCATGTCAAAAGCATAACACAATCAAAACTAAAACCTGCTGAAACTCAAAATCCATGTAAACCTGTTCAAAGCTCATACTTTTACAGAGCAACAGAAAACAAATTCTATTGAAGCTATCTGCAGTACCACGGCAAGCAAGCAAAAGAAACCAAAATGCTACACATAGCCATTCAAAACTAAACAATTTTTTCATCTCCAAATCTAAACATTTTGAATTAAGTTTCATGGCAGTAAGTTTCAAAAACAAACCAAAACCACGACCATTCCTCTTGTTCTGTACCACGACAAGGAAACCAAAAGGGACCAAAAATGCAACTAGTAAGGAAAATTGCTACTGAAAACCTAAAACCATAATTGTTCTTCATGTTCAGTGCCACGGCAACAAAAACCGAAAATTACTAGATTTCATATGTACCGATCCTGCTCATCAAGGTCACAAACAGCTAATCTAACTCAAAAACTGAAATACTAAATTCAAAGCATGAAGAAACAACCACATGCTAAACAAACAAATCTATTTCCTTTCTTTGAGATTCACGGCAGCAAGCTACAAAACACCTATCTTTACAGCATGCTTCGAAATCAAAAATAAACAAGGTCCGAAACTACTCCTACCGTAGGTGAGAAAGCAACTTACACTTCGTTCTTGATCTCACAACCGAAAGGAGAAGCTTCTAGGGTTTCGGAGAATTTGAAAATCCAACCTTTCCTTCGTGCCTAGGGATTCCCTCGACGAGAAGGTCTCTATTCCGTGAAGAGCTCATGGGATTTGCCCTTCGCCGGCCGCCGGAGACGAAGCCCTAGCTTCGGCTTCGGCTTCGTCTTCCGCCCGAATAACGCCGTCGCACGTGAGAGAGGAGAGGAAAAAAAAAGGGTTTTGGTCACGGTCAATTACCTAAGTTCTCTCTTTATAACTAGAGTATTCTGTTATCTAACTATTGCTTAAATTATTTCCGCCCCTTCTTTGATCAGCATGGCCCGCTTGGGTGCTTGGCTATCGCGCTTCGCTTAAGTCTTGGACCGGGTCGGAGGTCGTGGGTTCGAACCTCGGCCGAACCTGTTTATTTTTTTGCAACTTCTTCCTTTTGGTAAAAATATCAAATGAACTCCGAAAATTGCATAAAAATACTCTAAAATTTTTTAAAAATCTCTAGAATATTTCTAAAGCATCTCTAAATATTTTTAAGTACTATTAGGACTTGTAATGAGGAAATTTGGGTTGTTACAATTCCCCATACCTTATAAAAAGTTCGTCCTCGAACTTAGAATAATTCTGGATATCTCTGTCTCATACTGTCCTCATGCTCCCAAGGAATTTCCTCATGCTTCTGGTTCTACTAGATGACCTTCACTAGTGGTACTTCTTTGTTCCTTAATCTCTTAACTTCTCTATCCACTATCTGTGTAGGTCTGCTCTCATAGCTAAGATCCTCCTGGATCTGCACTGATTTAGGCTGAATCACTTGGCTAGGGTCGTGAAGGTACTTCTTTAGCATGGAGACATGAAATACATTATGTATTGCTGACATGTCTTGTGGTAAGTCCAGCTTGTAAGCTACTTTCCCAATCCTCTCTGTGATCGGATAGGGTCCTACGTAGTGGGGACTTAACTTGCCCTTTTTGCCAAATTTCATCACTCCCTTCATAGGAGCAACTTTAAGAAAGACTGAATCCCCTAATTGGAATTCAAGTGGCCTACGGCGTGCATCAGCATAACTTTTCTGTCTACTCTGGGCAGTCTCAATTCTCTGTCTGATCTTCTGAATAGCTTGAGTGGTTTCATCTATCATTTCAGTCTGCCTGCCTAGTTCTGATTCCATCTCTTTTCTTTCTCCAGTCTCCAGCCAGCATATGGGTGATTTGCACTTCCGGCCATACAATGCCTCATAAGGTGCCATCTTGATAGTGGCCTGGTAGCTATTATTGTAGGCGAATTCAGCTAAGTACAGATACTTACACCAACTACCCTTAAAATCTAATGCACAAGCTCTGAGCATGTCTTCTAAAATTTGATTTACTCGTTCTGTCTGTCCATCAGTCTGGGGATGAAAGGTTGTGCTGAACTTGAGTTTGGTGCCTAATACATTCTGAACACACTCCCAAAAATGAGAGGTGAAGCGCCCATCTCTGTCAGAAACGATCGACTTCGGGACTCCATGAAGTCTGATCACTTCCTTAACATATAGCTGTGTCAACTGCTCTATAGAGTGGGACACCTTGATGGCTAGAAAATGGGCAGACTTGGTCAATCTGTTCACTATCAGCCATATCGCATCATACCCATTAGTGGTTCTTGGAAGACTTGTTATGAAGTCCATGGATATTTCCTCCCACTTCCACTCTGGTATTGGGAGGGGTTGTAGAACTCCTCCTGGTCTCTGGTGTTCTGCTTTGACTCTCTGGCATGTCAGGTAGGTGCTGACATATTTTGCAACATCTCTCTTGAGTCCAGACCACCAGAATCTCTGCTTCAAATCTTGATACATCTTGGTGGAACCAGGATGCATGGAGTATGGTGTACTATGAGCTTCTTCTAGAATCTTCTTTCTCAATTCCCCATCATTGGGGACACAAAGGCGGCTCCCCTGATAAAGGATTTCACTGTCTGATACTAGAAACTCTGAATTTTCTTCTTTTTGTATCCCTTGCTTGATCTTCTGGATATCTGGATCTTCACTTTGCTTTCTCCGTATATCTTCAAGCAAGGTTTACTCTAAGGTCAATGCAGAGAGTTGTCCATCAATAATTTCAACTTCAAAGTCTGACAATTCCTTCTGTAGTGGCAATGCTAATGATGCCAAGTGCATTAGGGTTGCACTGGATTTTTGGCTTAGTGCATCAGCCACTTTGTTAGCTTTACCTGGGTGATAGAGAATTTCACAGTCATAATCTTTAACTAACTCTAGCCACCTGCAATGTCTCATGTTTAAGTCCTTCTGGATAAAGAAATACTTTAAGCTCTAATTGTCGGTGAAGATTTTGCACTGGACTCCATACAAATAATGCTGCCAGAGTTTTAGTGCAAAGACCACAGCTGCCAACTCAAGATCATGAGTGGAGTAGTTCTTCTTATAGTCTTTGAGTTGTCTGGAAGCATAAGGTATAACTTTCCCCTCTTGCATGAGAACTGTAATGCTCGAAAATTCTCAAAAGACTTTTATAAATATCCTAGTATTTTTCTGAAATTTTAGGATATTTTTACAGAATTTTTAGAGTAGCGGAAGTAGCAAAAACAAATAGAAATGTAAAATAGCTTAAGCAGGAATTGAACCCGAGACCTAGCGAACTCTATGCCTTATAGGGTGACTCTAGTAACCAAGTGAACCCAGCAGGGCCGTGCTGAAAGAAAAGGGAATCAATTATATTTATGTTAGAGTTGGGTCGAATTACCCACTTAATATAAATAGGGAAATAATTAAGTGAGGGTTTATTTTGGATCGGGATTTCTTCCTCTCCTCACCCTCACGCCGCCTCTCCCTTCTCTTCTTCTCTCGGCACACCAAGCCCCAAGGGCTAGGGTTCCATCCCAAAGGCTTCAAGAACACTTTCCGGTGACGACTCCAGCACGAGAACATTCCTCTCCGCGAGAAGGGCACGTAGACGCGAGGAGATTGTCGAAGAGGTCTCTTCTCCTGGAAACCTAGCGTTTAGATCTGTAAGAAACTTCGAGCAGGAGGTAAGAAACCCCTCACCTGCAGTATAAGTAGCTATTCGTATGTTTTTCTGCATCAGTTCAGTTGTGTGCAGATTTTTAGTACGTAGGGTGTGGTTTAGTGCACACCAAGTATTTGATAGAATGTTTAGATCAGTAAAATGTACAGTAGGCATTTTAATAGCTCAATAAATGCAATAGAAGCATCTAAAATAGCATATTAGTCTTGCTATAGCTTTTATGGGACTACGGTCCAATGGGTGGGCTCCCACAGTCGCCTCTAGGTTCAGATAACCTAGTTCTAGGTTCAGATAACCTAGTAAGAGCAAGATAAGGTATATTAGTTACAATCAGTATTTTACTTTTCAGTGGCACTGTACTGGACTTCAGTTGTCCTTGGGTTGGGCTCCCATAGTCGTCCCTAGGTTTAGATAACCTAGTAACTCTGCTAAATTCGGGACTTGCAACCCCGGGTCTAGTTAGAGATGCGCGCACAGCAAGTACAGTTGTCGGGCCCATCAGCAGTATGATTATGTATTTTCATCTATTTATGATAAATAGTTTTTAAACCTTCACAATATAGTTTAGGTGAATACAGAGCAGCTTAGCATCAGTTAGCAGTAGTGTAGCTTAGCTTTCACTTTAGTTTGGTTCCTTATGGATTTATATGATAGTTCTATGCTTAGCTATGATTGCCATGTATCGTATGTGATTATGCCATGTTTTAGAATCCATGTTTAGCAATGTTCAGCATATATTTCAAATAGCATGTTTTAAAAGCATAAATTGCATCGTATGCATGTTTTGTGAGGTAGATGGTTTCTTACTAAGCTCCCACGCTTACAGATACTTTTCTTTTCCTTATACTGCAGATAAAGGTAAAGGAAAGATGGACTAGCGGAGGTTGGAGGTCAATGCTACAAAGATGTGTGTGGGAAGGAACTTGGAACGAAGACCCTTGGGAACTAGCAAATTTATAGAATTAGAACCTTTTGTTCTTTTTATGTTTATGCACTTTTGGGATGTTTAAGAATTCTGAATTGTGAAACCATGCTTATGCCATGCCTAGGACACTAGCTAGCTTATTGATGAGTAGTAAATCATGCATAATGTTAGTGAAGACCTGTTACCATGTTCTCTAGGCATTTTAGGTTTATTATATTGAGTTGTGTATGATCGAGCTCTGAAATCAGAGTTCTGCAGCAAAATCAGAAACTCCAATCGATCGACCGATCGATTGGAGGGACCTCAATAGATCGGTTGATCAATTGAGAGCTGATTTCCACGAACAGTAAGCTCTGGAATCGATCACTGGATCGATCAGGGAATTAGCCTCGCGAACAGAGAGCTTTTGAATCGATCACTGGATTGATTGGTATAGCTGGATCGATCAGCCAATCGATCCATAACTTCTTCCGTGCATAGTAGCACGCTGAATCGATCACTGGATTGATTAGTCATAGTTGGATCGATCAGCTGATCGATCCATAAATTCTGCCGTGCACAGTAGCATGCTGAATCGATCAGTGGATCGATCAGATGACTCCAATCGATCAGCCGATCGATTGGAGTGTCTGATTTCAGCTGAAAGGGTCTCATTTCAGTCCTTTGAGTAAATAGAAAGTTTGGGTTCCTTCCCTAGTGTATTTATGTCAATGGAAAGGTCTTTGAACCTAATCTTACAGGCTGTAATAGTCATTAGCAGAGTAAGATTTTGAAAGCACAGATTTCCGCATCTTATAGTTTAGTACAGCATAATGTAACGGTTCGGTCTCGTAGCCATAAACCAGTAGGAGGCGGGACGTTACAAGAACAGCTCCAAGGCCCATCTTGGAAGCATCACTGTATATGTCAAAACTCTTGTCACTCTCTGGAACAGTCAGAATGGGAGCACTGGTCAGTTTTTTCTTCAATGTTTGGAAACTTTGCTCACATTTGTCTGACCATTCAAACTTCTTATTCTTCCTAGTTAGGGTCATTAGTGCAGAGGCTATCTTGGAAAAGTCCTCCACGAATTTCCTGTAATACCCAGCTAAACCAAGGAAACTTCTGATCTCCCTGGCGTTCTTAGGTCTACACCAGTTGTTGACCGCTTCTATTTTGGCAGGATCCACCTGGATACCTTCTTTAGAGATGATGTGACCTAGAAACGCCACCTGCTCTAACCAGAACTCGCACTTTGAGAATTTGGCATAAAGCTTCTTTTGCTGAAGGGTCTGCAGTACTATTCTCAAGTGTGTGTCATGCTCCTTTGGTATTCTTGAATAGATCATAATGTCGTCGATGAACATGATAACAAACTTGTCAAGGTATTCTCTGAACACTCTGTTAATTAAGTCCATGAAGATCGTAGGTGCATTAGTCACACCAAAAGGTATGACTACAAACTCGTAGTGTCCATATCTGGTCCTGAAAGCTGTTCTGGGTATATCACTTTCTTTCACTTTCAACTAATAGTACCCAGAGCGTAGAGCTATCTTAGAGAACACTGTTGCCCCCTTTAACTGATCAAATAGATCATCTATTCTGGTAAGAGGGTACTTGTTCCTAATTGTCACTTTGTTCAGCGCTCTATAATCTATACACATTCGCATAGATCCATCTTTCTTCTTAACGAACAACACCGGAGCTCCCCGTGGTGAGTGACTAGGATGGATGAAACCTTTGTCAAGTAGCTCCTGGAGTTGTTCTTGTAGCTCTTTCAGTTCTGCTGGAGACATCCGGTACGGAGCTTTTGAAATTGGACTGGTGCCAGGAACCAACTCAATTTCAAACTCCACTTCTCGGTTGGGAGGTAGTCCAAGTAGCTCTTCTAGAAATACCTCCGGATACTCATAGACTACCCGAACATCTTCCTGCTTGGGTCCTTTTTGTTCTTCTGTATTCACGATGTGTGCAAGAAAACCAGCACACCCTTTAACTAACATTTGCTGAGCTGTTAGGGAAGAGAGGAATTTCTGGGTCTTCCTCTTCGGAACTCCCGTAAACTCAAAGGATGGTTCACCTTCAGGGCTGAAAATCACTTTCCTTCTGCGGCAGTCCACCGAAGCGCTGTACTTACTGAGGAAATCCATACCCAGAATAATGTCAAAATCCTGCATCGCAAGGACTACTAAATTAACATATAACTCTCGGTCTGAAATTTTGACTGGTACAACCCGAAGCCACTGGTTGGACTCCATGACTTCCCCGGAAGGTAGGGTTGTCAAGAACTTGGAGTTCATGCTCTCTGTAGGCACCTGAAATTCCTTGGCAAAGGGTACTGATACAAAAGAATGGGTTGCCCTAGTATCAAATAGTACAGTAGCTACATGCTGAAAAATAACTACTTGACCTGTTACGACTGTGGAGGCACTAGCAGCTTCCTCTTTAGTGAGGGAGAATACTCTGCCACTGGCTGAAACTGGTGGGGCCTCCAACCTTCCTTGACTGAGCTGAGGTCCGTCCAGAGTTACAGGCATGTAGTGTAACTGAGCCTTGTTCCCGTATTGCGTTGTCTGTTGCTGAGGTGCTTTGATCTTGTTAGGACATGCCTTAGCCAGGTATCCTTCTTGACCACACGAATAACATCCAGTCATACCCAAAAGATAGGCTCCTGGATGTAGTCTTCCACATTTGGAACAGGGAGGGAGTTTGGCCTGCTTGTCTGTTTAACCTCCCTTTTGGATACCTCCTGTATTACATCGCTTCCTCTTGTTATCTTTGCCCTTCCAGTGTTGCTTGCTTGCCTGGGGCTTCTGACTCCCTATTGTCTTGTCCTCTATCTTGACTGGCTTGAATTGCATTTGTTGTGCCTTGATACTGTTCAGATAATGTTTAGCGACTAATGCCCTGCTGACCAACTCTTCACCAGTCTGTGGTTGGTGAGTTCCACTACTCACGTTAAGTGTTATTTCTGGCCTCAGCATTCGGAGCATCAGTCTGACTCGTTCTTTCTCTGTACTTACTAGCTCTGGGCAGAGACGAGCTAGTCTGTTGAATCTATTTACTGCTTCTTCCACTGACAGGTCACCTTGTCTGAATTCTATAAACTCCTCATAATGTTTATTGGTGATCCGTTGGCGGAAGAATTCTTCGTAAAACTCTGTCTCAAGTCAGCCCAGCTCATCTGATTGACTGCTCTCTTGCTCTTAACTCTCTCCCACCACATACGAGCATCTCCAGATAGGCAGAAAGAGACACACTTGACCTTCTCGACTTCTGGCCAGTCATGAAGCTCCATTGTGCTCTCCAGTATCTTGAACCAAGCCTGAGCATCCCAGGGCTCAGTCGTGCTTGAGAAGCTTCCTGGCTTCAGCTTCAGCCACTGTATCAGATATGCTTCTTGTCTTTTAGGTGCTGTGGCAACTTCCAAGGCAGCTGGTGAAACTTCAGTCACCACTGGGGTCTCCACATTGATAGTTGGGGGAGTGGGAGGGACTGGCTGCCGATTAGCCATTAGATTGACGATCACTTGTTGCTGCTCTGCCACTTGTCTCTGGAGTTGAGCAACAACTTCAGAGATATTTGGTTCAGTTGCTCTGGGCTCTTCGTTCTCCTGTGCTTGGTCCTCAGTACGAGCGATACGAGGACGTCCTCTTCTTGACATCTAGTCATGTAGAAAGAGAAAACCTGAAATTGTCTCTATACTCTCTAGACATATAAATAAAACATAGAAAAACAAACAAGAACTTTTATCTAGCTTAAGCACATATAAGTAAATATTTATAAGGATTTCTCTATATTGCAAATAATAAGGAAAAGCATGTTGGTTGCTACTCGGAAAACCTAGAGGTTCCACTGTACAAAAATTTTGTACAAAGGTCTGAACCTTTTCCTAGCTACCATGTGTTCTTTTAAATTAAATTTTGGATCGCCTGCGGAACTTAACACGTTTGATCCAAAACTTAATCTATTTGTTCTTTAAGGTTTAGACTTGGATCTCCTGCGGAACTTAACACGTTTGATCCAAATCACCTAAGTTATTAATTCCATTAAATATTAATTTCTATAATTGGTTCCCAGTACTGACGTGGCGAGGCACATGGCCTTCTTGGATATGGGAACAACCACCACTGACTAGACAAAACCTTTTATGGAAAGCTAATATTTAATTTCCTAAAATAACTTTAGGTCAACCAAAAGGAACAATCAAATCACAAGGAAAAGAAAAATAAAAGAACACAACTTCGAAAAACATATTCGAAATACTAGAATCGTAAGCCTCTTGTATTTGGTATTATTTCCATAAATAACTAGTATGATGCGGAAAGAAAAATTACTAGTTATACCTTATAGAAAAACCTCTTGATCTTCTACCGTATTCCTCTTCTAACCTCGGACGTTGTGTGGGCAACGATCTTCCGAGATGAGAAACCACCAAAGCAACTTCTTCTCCTTTCTTCAAGTTTCGGCCAAGCACTATGCTTCCAAGAGATGAAGATCTTTTTCCATCAATCAAGCTCCAAGGGATGTAAACTTTCTCTCCTTCTTCTCCAAGCTAAAATTCGGCCACCACTTGATCTTCAAGGAGGAAGAGAGGTCCGGCCACAAGATGGAGAGAAGAGAAAGGAAGGAGGCCGGCCACACCAAGGAAGAAAAGAGGGAGAAAATAATAGAGGTTGTTCACCCTTGAAGGCTCCTCTACCTCCTCTTTTATAATCCTTGGTCTTGGCAAATAAGGAAATTTTAATAAAAACTTCCTTAATTCTTTTGCCATGAAAAGGAAAATTTTATTTTAATTAAAATAATTTTCCTTCTCACTAAAACATGGTCGGCCACTTATTTCCTCAAATCAAGGAGAGTTTTAATTAAACAAGAATTAAAACTTCCTAATTTGTTTCCGGAAATTTATAAAAATTTCTCCAATAATTTTATCCCTTCATGATTGGTTTATAAAAAGGAAATTTAATAAATTAAAATCTTTCTTTTAAACATGTGGATAAAAAGAAAGTTATCTCTAAAAATTAAAATCTCTTTCAATCTACAAATAAGGAAAGATATCAAATCTTTTCTTAATCTTTTGTAGAAACTTATAAAGAGAATATTTAATTTTTAAACTCTCTTTTAAATCATGAACATGTTTAAAAAGAAAAGTTTTCTTAAAATTTAAAATCCTCCTTTAATCAACAAATAAGGAAAGATTTCAAATTTTAAACTCTCTTTAATCATGTAGATGATTTACAAATAAGGAAAGTTTTTACCAAAATTAAAACCATCCTTTTAAACTACAAATAAGGAAAGAGATTAATCTCTTCTCTTAATCTTTTGTAGAAAGTTATAAAAGGAAATTTTAATTTTTAAACTCTCTTTAAAAACATGATATCCACATAAGAAATAATTTTAATAAAATCCTTTTTAATATTCTAGTGGTCGGCCACCTAAGCTTGGGACCCAAGCTTTGGCCGCCACCTTCATAACTCATCCACTTGGTCTTGGCGGCCTAGCTTGGGTTCCAAGCTAGCTTGGCCGGCCCCATTGGATGGGTAAGAAGGTGGGTATCACGGTGGGTATAAATCTCTATATACTAGAGGCTACGATAGGGACCGAGAGGAGGAATTGGTTTTGGTCTCCGATAAAATTAAGCATCCGTGTTCGCCGAACACAACTTAATTTTATCAATAATAATTCATTCCACTAGAGAACTATTATTGAACTACGCACCAATCCCAAATTACATTTGGGCTCCTTCTTATTATGAGTGTGTTAGTCTCCATGTGTTTAAGATAACAAATGTCCACTAATTAAGTAAGTTACCGACAACTCACTTAATTAATATCTTAGTCCAAGAGTAGTACCACTCAACCTTATCATCACTAGGTCCACTTGCAGAGTTTAACATGACAATCCTTATGAGCTCCTCTTGAGGACATTATCAACCTAGTATCTCTAGGACACAGTTTCCTTCTATAATCAACAACACACACTATAAGTGATACCATTTCCCAACTTATCGGGCTTATTGATTCATCGAATTAAATCTCACCCATTGATAAATTAAAGAAATAAATATCAAATATATGTGTTTGTTATTATATTAGGATTAAGAGCACACACTTCCATAATAACCGAGGTCTTTGTTTCTTTATAAAATCAGTATAAAAGAAACGACCTCAAATGGTCCTACTCAATACACTCTAAGTGTACTAGTATAATTATACAGTCAAGATAAACTGATACCTAATTACACTACGACCTTCTAATGGTTTGTTCCTTTCCATTTTGGTCGTGAGCTACTGTTTATAATTTATAAGGTACTGATAACATGATCCTCTGTGTGTGACACCACACACCATGTTATCTACAATATAAATTAATTGAACAACTACATTTATCACAAATGTAGACATTTGACCAATGTGATTCTTATTTCTAGATAAATGTTTATACCAAAAGCTAGGCTTTTAGTATACACTCTAACAAAGCATACTAAATGAAAGAATTTAAGTACTTTCTTACTTGAAAACGGCAAGGCTAATGCTGAAGTGTGTGTGATGCTAGAAAATGGGGACTGCTCTGATACCGACTTGTAACACCCCACCCTACCCTCTACTAGTCTATGAGGATGGGACGTTACTGGACTACTAACTATACTTAACTAGAGTTGATCACATGAAATATCAATACTTAAAACTCTCAAAAATGAAAAACATGCAATTAGTAGCAACTGCAAACATACATGACTCATCTCAAAAATTCTACTCAAGCATATATTCACAACTAAAACATATCAGTATGTATATGCATGCCACAGTGATACAACTCAATTTATGGAACTAATGTACACGACAATTAAAAGGAAGAGTTCTAAAACATAAAATATTCAATAAGTGAATCCAGCAACATGAAAGAATAGTTCCAACATTCTGAATACAAAATTTTAATGAATTATTAAACTAAATCCCAAGGCTTCCATAGTCCAGACATCACACATCCATCCCGTACCTCCTTGTCACCTTCCTTCACTGTACATTTCCTTTCCCTTTATCTGCAGTAAGAGGAAATGCAACTATAAGCGGATGCTTAGTAAGCGCTATCTAACTCACAAAACTCGAATATGCATGTGTACAAGAAAGAATCTAGAAACTGAACGCTTTAAAAGAAATACTACTCATTCTCATCTAATAATAAAGGAAACAAAACATACTGAAATGCTAATCATGTAAAGCTGCTCATCTAATAGCAAATAACAGTAAGAAAAATTCTAAACAACATGCTAGCATAAAAGAAAATCAAACTTGTTGATTTTAAACCCATGTAAAGCTTATTTCATTTGTTTCCAAAACTTATACTATTATACTTCAAAATAATAATCTCTTGGGCCCAGGCTTAGTACCATTGCGCACTCCCTAATAGAAACTGAGATAGCGAACCACCAGTCCTACAAAGGGTAAAGACCTTGGTCTTACCAAGGCCAAGACCTCGGAATTGGTCACCTGGATTTATTTAACGACAACCTCGGAAGTCGAGTACTAGCCTTCTCAAGTAAAATACTTATACTTGTTAATACTTCTAATAAAAGGATGCCTCATACAAAACTGAATCTGTAGTGCTAAAACAAATCTAAAACTGAAATGCTGGAATAAAATCTAAAACATGCAGCGCTTAAACAGATTTAGAAAACTAAAAATGCTTGAATAAAATCCAAGACTGCAGTGCTCGAATAGAAAATCTAAAACTGCAAGGGAAAAACCTAGTAACCAAAATAAAACTACTGATTACTCCCAAAACTAAGGTCGTTCATGTCAAAAGCATAACATAATCAAAACTAAAACCTGCTGAAACTCAAAATCCATGTAAACCTGTTCAAAGCTCATACTTTTACAGAGCAACAGAAAACAAATTCTGTTGAAGCTATCTGCAGTACCACGGCAAGGAAGCAAAAGAAACCAAAATGCTACACATAGCAATTCAAAACTAAACAATTTTTTCAACTCCAAATCTAAACATTCTGAATTAAGTTTCATGGCAGCAAGTTTCAAAAACAAACCAAAACCACGACTATTCCTCTTGTTCTGTACCACGGCAAGGAAACCAAATGGGACCAAAAATGCAACTAGTAAGGAAAATTGCTACTGAAAACCTAAAACCATAATTGTTCTTCATGTTCAGTGCCACGGCAACAAAAACTGAAAATTACTAGATTTCATATGTACCGATCCTGCTCATCAAGGTCACAAACAGCTTGTAACGCCCGAAAATTCTCAAAACTAAATTAAAAATATTCTATAATTATTCTGGAATTATTAGATATTTTTTCAGAATTTTTGAAATAACGGAAGTAGCAAAAATAATTAGAAAATGAAAACGGCCTAAGCGGGGATTGAACCCGAGACCTATGGCTTAGGGATAATGCTAGTAACCAGTTTAACCCAACAGGGCCGTGTTGAAAGAAAAGAGAACCAATAAAATTTATATTGGTATTGGGCGAATTAACTCCTTAATAAAAATAGGGAATTAATAGGTGAAGAGTTATGGGGTTAACGTGACATTTCTCCTCCCTCACCCTAATTCCCCCGATCCCTTCTCCTCCTCCTTCTCTTGGCGCCAACCACAAGAGGAACTAGGGTTCCATCCCTATGGTCCCAAGGTCACTTTCCGACGACGATTTCAGCACAAGGACGTTCCCCTTCGCGAGTAGAGCACGTGGACGCGAGCGAACCGTCGAGAAGTCGTCTCCACCGGAATTTCTAGCGATTAGATTTGTAAGAAATCTAGCACACAATGTAAGAAACCCCTCACCTGCAGTATAAGTAGCTCTCGCGTGCTTTTCTTTTATGCATTAGATTAGTTTTAATGAATTTCGTCAGCAGATAGTGGGTATTTTAACTCTTCTCACAGATTTAGGGATTAGTGAGCATCTCTAGATGGGCCGAGCACGTGTATCCTCTGTAGATAGGGGTTTAGACGCTGCTGGGTGCCTAGAGGTGGTCTCCCTGATCGAGAGGAGAGTTAGAGAGCTCCAAATGCTCGACAAAATGCCTAGCATAGCCTTATGATACAGTGGGCATTTAGTTGAATGTCATAGAACATGTTAATTAGCATGATCAGTTTTATTTCAGCTTTTATGAGACTAGATGTCCGAATGGGTAGGCTCCCACAGTCGCCTCTAGGTTCAGACAACCTAGTTCTAGGTTCATATAACCTAGATTCAGCAAAATAGTATTAGCTATTACAGTATTTTACTTTCAGAGACACTGTACTGGATTAGATATCCATTGGGTTGGGCTCCCATAGTCGTCCCTAGGTTTAGCTAACCTAGTAAACCCTACTAGATTCGGAACTTGCAATCCCGGGTCTAGTTAGGGATGCGCGCACAGCAAGTACAGTTGTCGGGGCCCATCAGCAGCATGTTTAGTATTTTTACTTACTATATGTATATGGTTTTCAACCTCTCACAAATTAGTTCGTGAATTCAGTACAGTCCTAGCAGTAGTTCAGTATTAGCTTAGCTTAGTTTTTAGTATCAACTTAGTTCTTCATTGATACCATGTGATTGATATCATGTTCAGCTTTAGATATGCCATGATTGTATGCTTATATGCCATGCCATGTTTAGTTTATCCAGTATACTTAGCATATCCTTTCAAACAGCATGATTTAAAATCATATTTGCATCGTATGCATGTCTTAGTGAGGTAGATGGTTTCTTACTAAGCTTTTTAGCTTACAGATACTATTTTCCTTATACTGCAGATACAGGTAAAAGGAAAATGGACTAGCAGTGGAGGCTGGAGGTCAATGCAGATCAAGATGTGTGTGGAAGGAACTGGAATAAAGATCCTAGGGATCTAGTTTTATTCTAGTATGCATTAGTACTTATAGCAAGCGTTATCTTATGTTTCTGTTAGTTAGCAAGAGAACAGTTTAAAACCTTGTTAGTTTTGGTATCCATGTGTTTACATGCCATGAATTAGTATTCTATGCCTTGATCATGTTTAGTATGTTAGCCATTACCTCGTAGAATGTTTCCTTTAGCTTTTATAGTGTTGTGTAATGGCTTTGGCACGCATCAGTGCTGAAATCAGACCTTTGGGTCGAAATCAGAAACTCGGATCGATCAGCCGATCGATTCGAGGGTCTTCAATCGATCAGCTGATCGACTGGACGATTCAGCTCGCGAACAGTGGGCGTCTGGATCGATCAGTCGATCGATCCAGCCAATTCCGTCGCGAACAGAGAGCTCTGGGATCGATCAATGGATCGATTAACCAGCTTGGATCGTTCAGTCGATCGATCCAAATTATCATCCCGGGCACAGTAGCATGCTGGATCGATCACTAGATCGATCCAACCTATTTTCTGCATACAGTAGCCGGCTGAGTCGATCACTGGATCGATCCGACTATTCCAATCGATCCGTGGATCGATTGGGAGGTCTGATAACAGCTGGAAAACATATATTTCAGTTCCTTGACCATAGGGGATGTAGTATATGTTAGGTATACTTTAGATTACACTCCTTAGTACATGTAGCACCAAGAAATGTTACAGCTTAGCAAAATTTTAATTAGTCCAGCTTCCGAATCTAGTTCTAGAGATGGTCAGGGAATAGTTTAGCACAGCATAATGTGACGATCGGCCTTATAGCCTAGTTAGTAGAAGGCGGGTCGTTACAGAGTGGTATCAGAGCAGTGTTCCATACTTCCTACACACACATCAGCATTGAACCTACAGCTTCCAAGTAAGAATACCTCTACTTTATTTATGTTTCTTGCTTTCTTGTATAGCTCATGTTTATAGATAAACTGCTGCATGATAGTATGTGATAGTATATAACATGATAACGATAGTTATACAATTATGATTGTAATAGTTATTCATGTTCTGTCCTCTACGTCTTTAGCAATGGCACGAGGACGCCCAGCTAGAAGGGCACTAGCTACTGAGCCCCAGCAAGAGGCAGGCAGTTCAGTGCCTCCCCCAGACCTTACGATTAGTGGCTCGATTCTGACTAGCAATGACAGGAGATAGCCACCCTCGAGGCTAATCGTGAGTACCCCACAGTCACCGGGCCGAACACGGCGACTCCAAGTCTTAGAGGTTCCACCACCAGCCTACAGCACCAATAGCCCCAGCAGCAGGAAAGAAGCCTATCTGATCCAGTGGCGGTGAGTCAAGCCGAGAACTTCTCGGGCACTAGTGAACCATGGGATGCACAAGCCTGGTTCAAAACTCTGGAGAGCACGATGGAGCTTCGGATGGCCAAAACACGAGAAGGTGAAGTGTGCCTCCTTACGCCGAGACGCGCGCATGTGGTGGGAAAGAATCGAAACGAAGCGCCCAGTGAACCGGATGTTATGGGCTGACTTGAGAAGGAATTCTTCGAGGAGTTCTTTCACATACGGGTTACAAACCGCCACTATGGAGTTCACTGAGTTTCGTCAGGGCAACCTTTCGATTGAGGAAGCCGTGAAGAAATTCAATAGGTTGGCTCGTCTATGCGGAGCTAGTCGGCATAGAGAAGGAGCGAATCCGGTTGATGCTCAAGATGCGAGGCCGGAGATAGCGATGAACGTGGTTGGTGGCATACATAGGCCACAAACCACGGAGGAGTTAGTGAGCGGTGCCTTGACCACATAGCATTACCAATAAAGCAGCAGAAGAAGTCTCCTCGAGTCCAAAGGCCAAGGAAACTCTCACACTCAAAAGCAGCAAGGCCACAGCTAGCGGAAAGGGAACTCCAGCGGCAAGCGCAAATCGGGAGTGACCCAAAGGAGGACCATCTAGCAAGCGACCCGGTTATCCAAAGTGTGCTACTGGGAAATTCCACCGGGGTTTGTCGCAAGGGCACACGAGATGTTTGAATGTGGACAAGAAGGGCACATGGCCAAGCAGTGCGAACAAGACCGGTCTTCCTCGGCCACAGCAGATTCAGTATGCAGCCGGCCAGCTCAGTTATATCGGTTGCAAGCCGCTCTGGAAGGTCCACTTATCAGCCGGGCAGCTTAAAGCCCCTCGGCTATGGCGAATCGATGATCTACTCACTCACGAGAGGGCGTAGCCAATGCCTCGGCGGTTGTCACAGTCGATTAGCATTTTGATATAGTGCTACTTGTTCTATTTGATCTTGGGCAACCCATTCATATATAGCCGGGATGTTCTCCGAAAAATTAGAAAGACCCTCGGAGGTACTCGGTGGCGATTTTGGCCACTACCTTGAGGAGATCATGACATCCACGCGGCTCGAGGCGGTCGGTCATTATAGCGATGAGAGCTCTTTTGTGATCGATGGTGCTAGAGATGACCGACTATGACGTGATCTTTGGAATGGACTTTCCGATCGGATACGGTGCTACCATAGAGTGCCGTAAATGGAAAGTCATCTTCCAACCTGAAGCGGCGGTGCAATTTGAATACAGACCAAAGAGAAAGGCCAAGAAGTTTCTCTCAGCTATGAAAGCACGAAGCTTACTGGATTCGGGATGTACGATTCCTAACACACGTAGTCAATGCCGGCCAGGACAAGAACCAACACCTAGCGAGGTTCGAGTCGTATGTGACTACCGAGTCTTCCCGAAGAGTTACCAGGCTTAGCACCAGACAGGGGAGATTGACTTTGAGATAGAGCTCATTCCCTGTACGAATCCTATCTCCAAAGCGCCTTATCGCATGGCTCAGTGAGAATCGAAGGAACTTGGGGAGCAACTCTGAGGCTTGACAAGGGTTTCATCGCCCGAGTCACTCACCATGGGGGCGCCTTGTATTGTTCGTGAAGAAGAAGGATGGAAGCATGCGTCTATAGACGGATCACCGAACCAAGTCACGATCAAGACGGTATCCCTTCCGGAATCGATGACTGATCAGCTAAAGGGAGCAGCGGTGTTCTCTAAGATAGACCTCGGATCGGGTTATCATCGTGGAAGGTTAAAGAAGGGGATATACCCAAGACAGCATTTAGAACCAGATACGAACACTACGAGTTCGTAGTCATGCCCTTTGTCGTGACCAATGCTCCATCTACATTCATGGATCTCATGAACAGAGTGTTCAGGGAGTATTTAGATAAGTTTGTTATTGTGTTTATCGATGACATCCTTATCTACTCAGGAAGAACACTCAAAGCACCTGAAACTAGTATTGCAGACCCTTCAGCAGCTTTACGCCAAGTTCACGAAATGTGAATTTTGGCTAGATCAGGTGTCCTTCTCGGTCACATCATCTCAAAGGATGGTATTATGGTAGATCCAAGCAAGATAGCGTAACTGGAAGAGACCTAAGAACGCCAAAGAGCTTCCTGGGATTAGCAGGATATTACGGGAAGTTTGTAGAGGACTTCTCCGGATAGCCTCCCACTACTGACTCTTACGGAAAGAACAGGAAATTTCAAGGTGGACGGAGTGAGAACTTGAGCTAAAAAGGAGATTGACCAGTGCTCCCATTTTGGCTCTACCAGACAACACCAACAACTTTGACATCTATAGTGATGCCTCTAAGTTGGGACTGGGAGCAGTATTGATGCAAAACGGCAAGGTGATCGCCTATGCCTCTAGACAACTCAAGGATTATGAGAAGAATTACCCTACTCATGACCTTGAGCTTGCAGCAGTAGTGTTCGCTCTCAAAATTTGGAGACATTACTTATATGGAGCTCAGTGCAGAGTGTATACAGATCATCAGAGTCTGAAGTATTTCTTCACTCAGAAGGATCTGAATATGCGACAGCGCAGATGGTTAGAGCTGGTCAAGGATTACGATATAGACATCCTCTACCACCCAGGGAAAGCAAATAGGGTAGCAGATGCACTTAGCAGAAAATCCAGTGCTACCTTATTATCTCTTACAGCCCTGTCACCGCCCCTACAGAAGGAGATTGTAGATTTCGGTCTCGAACTAATCGTTGGACAGCTCTCTACTATGACCTTAGAGTCTACCTTGCTTGGTGATATTCAGTCAGCTCAGGACCAGGACCCTGAAATTCAGAAAATCAAACAAGGGCTAGCAGAATCAGAAGGTAGAGAATTCAGAGTGTCCGATAGCGGGGTGTTGTATTTTGGTGACAGACTCTGTGTTCCAGATCAGGAGGAGCTACGGAGACGGATTTTAGATGAGGCTCATAAGACTCCCTATGCGATGCATCCAGGTTCCACCAAAATGTATCAAGACCTGAAGAACCATTTTTGGTGGCCTGGGATGAAGCGAGACATCGCCAGATATGTTAGCATCTGCCTCACCTGTCAGAGGGTCAAGGCAGAACATCAGCGACCAGGAGGAGTTCTGCAGCCTATCTGATTCGAATGGAAGTGGGAGGATATCTCTATGGATTTCATAGTGGGACTACCCAGAACCACGAATGGTTTTGACGCCATCTGGGTAATAGTCGACAAGTTGACTAAATCAGCCCACTTCTTAGCTATCAAGATATCCTACTCCATGGAGAATCTAGCTCAGTTGTATCTCCAGGAGATCGTCAGACTACATGGAGTCCCACGAACCATCATTTCAGACAGAGACAGCAGATTCACATCACACTGTGTACAGTCAGCGTTGGGCACTAAGTTAAAGTTCAGCACAGCATTCCATCCTCAGACAGATGGTCAGACGGAGCGAGTAAATCAGGTACTCGAAGATATGCTCCGAGCGTGTGCCCTATACTTTAAGGGAAGTTGGTGCAAATATCTGAGCTTAGCAGAATTTGCATACAACAACAGCTATCAGGCCACTATCGGCATGGCACCTTACGAGGATCTCTATGGGAGGAGGAGTAGATCTCCAATCTGCTGGTATGAGAGTGGTGAACAGAAAACACTAGAACTTCAGACAGATCTAGTAGCAGATACCACAGCAGCTATACAGCAGATCCGCCAGAGGATAGAGACAGCTCAGAGCTGCCAGAAGAGCTACGCTGATACACGGCGCAGACCCTTAGAGTTTTCAGTTGGGGATTCAGTGTTCCTCAGAGTAGCTCCCATGAAGGGAGTAATGCGTTTTGGGAAGAAGGGCAAGCTAAGTCCCAGGTATGTGGGACCATACCTTATCAGCAGAAGAGTGGGCAAGGTAGCATATGAGCTAGAGCTACCCCAGGAAATGTCAGCTGTCCACAACGTATTTCATGTCTCTATGCTGAAGAAGCATACCCCAGATGCCACTCAGGTGATTGAGCCTCAGTCGGTACAGATCTGCGAAGACCTCAGCTACGACAGTCAGCCTATTCAGATCATAGACCGAGCAGTTAAGAAATTGCGGAACAAGGAAGTACCATTAGTCAAAGTTATTTGGCACAGTCACACAGCAGAAGAGGCAACTTGGGAGACAGAAGCCAGCATGAGACAGAAGTACCCAGAATTATTCTAAGTTCGAGGATGAACTTTTTATAAGGTATAGGGGATTGTAACGCCCGAAAATTCTCAAAACTAAATTAAAAATATTCTATAATTATTCTGGAATTAATAGATATTTTTCCAGAATTTTTGGAATAACGGAAGTAGCAAAAATAATTAGAAAATGAAAACGGCCTAAGTGGGGATTGAACCCGAGACCTATGGCTAAGGGATAATGCTAGTAACCAGTTGAACCCAGCAGGGCCGTGCTGAAAGGAAAGGGAACCAATAAAATTTATATTGGTATTGGGCGAATTAACTCCTTAATATAAATAGGGAATTAATAGGTGAAGAGTTATGGGGTTAACGTGACTTTTCTCCTCCCTCACCCTAATTCCACCGATCCCTTCTCCTCCTCCTTCTCTCGGCGCCAACCATAAGAGGAACTAGGGTTCCATCCCTAGGGTCCCAAGGTCACTTTTAGGCGACGATTTCAGCACAAGGACGTTCCCCTCCGCGAGTAGAGCACGTGGACGCGAGCGAACCGTCGAGAAGTCGTCTCCACCGGAATTTCTAGCGATTAGATTTGTAAGAAATCTAGCACACAATGTAAGAACCCCCTCACCTACAGTATAAGTAGCTCTCGCGTGTTTTTCTTTTATGCATTAGATTAGTTTTAATGAATTTCGTCAGCAGATAGTGGGTATTTTAACTCTTCTCACAGATTTAGGGATTAGTGAGCATCTCTAGATGGGCTGAGCACGTGTATCCTCTTTAGATAGGGGTTTAGACGCTGCTGGGTGCCTAGAGGTGGTCTCCCTGATCGAGAGGAGAGTTAGAGAGCGCCAAATGCTCGACAAAATGCCTAGCACAGCCTTATGATACAGTGGCCATTTAGTTGAATGTCATAGAACATGTTAATTAGCATGATCAGTTTTATTTCAGCTTTTATGAGACTAGATGTCTGAATGGGTAGGCTCCCACAGTCGCCTCTAGGTTCAGACAACCTAGTTCTAGGTTCAGATAACCTAGATTCAGCAAAATAGTATTAGCTATTACAGTATTTTACTTTCAGAGGCACTGTACTGGATTAGATATCCATTGGGTTGGGCTCCCATAGTCGTCCCTAGGTTTAGCTAACCTAGTAAACCCTACTAGATTCGGAACTTGCAATCCCGGGTCTAGTTAGAGATGCGCGCACAACAAGTACAGTTGCCGGGGCCCATCAGCAGCATGTTTAGTATTTTTACTTACTATATGTATATGGTTTTCAACCTCTCACAAATTAGTTCGTGAATTCAGTACAGTCCTAGCAGTAGTTCAGTATTAGCTTAGCTTAGTTTTTAGTATCAACTTAGTTCTTCATTGATACCATGTGATTGATATCATGTTCAGCTTTAGATATGCCGTGATTGTATGCTTATATGCCATGCTATGTTTAGTTTATCCAGTATACTTAGCATATCCTTTCAAACAGCATAATTTAAAATCATATTTGCATCGTATGCATGTCTTAGTGAGGTATATGGCTTCTTACTAAGCTTTTTAGCTTACAGATACTATTTTCCTTATACTGCAAATACAGGTAAAAGGAAAATGGACTAGCAGTGGAGGCTGGAGGTCAATGCAGATCAAGATGTGTGTGGAAGGAACTGGAATAAAGATCCTAGGGATCTAGTTTTATTCTAGTATGCATTAGTACTTATAGCAAGCGTTATCTTATGTTTCTGTTAGTTAGCAAGAGAACAGTTTAAAACCTTGTTAGTTTTGGTATCCATGTGTTTACATGCCATGAATTAGTATTCTATGCCTTGATCATGTTTAGTATGTTAGCCATTACCTCGTAGAATGTTTCCTTTAGCTTTTATAGTGTTGTGTAATGGCTTTGGCACGCATCAGTGCTGAAATCAGACCTTTGGGTCGAAATCAGAAACTCGGATCGATCAGCCGATCAATTCGAGGGTCTTCAATCGATCAACTGATCGACTGGACGATTCAGCTCGCGAACAGTGGGCGTCTGGATCGATCAGCCGATCGATCCAGCCAATTCCGTCACGAACAGAGAGCTCTGGGATCGATCAATGGATCGATTGACCAGCTTGGATCGATCAGTCGATCGATCCAAATTATCGTCCCGGGCACAGTAGCATGCTGGATCGATCACTGGATTGATCCAACCTATGTTCCGCATACAGTAGCCGGCTGAGTCGATCACTGGATCGATCCGACTATTCCAATTGATCCGTGGATCGATTGGGAGGTCTGATAACAGCTGGAAAACATATATTTCTGTTCCTTGACCATAGGGGATGTAGTATATGTTAGGTATACTTTAGATTACACTCCTTAGTACATGTAGCACCAAGAAATGTTAACAGCTTAGCAAAATTTTAATTAGTCCAGCTTCCGCATCTAGTTCTAGAGATGGTCAGGGAATAGTTTAGCACAGCATAATGTGACGATCGGCCTTATAGCCTAGTTAGTAGAAGGCGGGTCGTTACACAGCTAATCTAACTCAAAACTGAAATACTAAATTTAAAATAGGAAGAAACAACCACATGCTAAACAAACAAATCCATTTCCTTTCTTTGAGATTCACGACAGTAAGCTACAAAACACCTATCTTTACAGCATGCTTCGAAATCAAAAAGAAACAAGGTCCGAAACTACTCCTACCGTAGGTGAGAAAGCAACTTACACTTCATTCTTGATCTCACAACCGAAAGGAGAAGCTTCTAGGGTTTCGGAGAACTTGAAAATCCAACCTTTCCTTCGTGCCTAGGGATTCCCTCGACGAGAAGGTCTCTATTCCGTGAAGAGCTCACAGGATTTGCCCTTTGCCGACCGCCGGAGACGAAGCCCTAGCTTCGGCTTCGTCTTCCGCCCGAATAACGCCGTCGCACGCGAGAGAGGAGAGGAAAAAAAAATGGTTTTGGTCACGGGCAATTACCTAAGTGCTCTCTTTATAACTAGGGTATTCTGTTATCTAACTATTACTTAAATTATTTCTGCCCCTTCTTTGATCAGCACGGCCCGCTTGGGCACTTGGCTATCGTGCTTCGCTTAAGTCTTGGACCGGGTTGGAGGTCGCGGGTTCGAACCTCGACCGAACCTCTTTATTTTTTTGCAACTTCTTCCTTTTGGTAAAAATACCAAATGAACTTCGAAAATTGCATAAAAATATTCTAAAAATCTCTAGAATATTTCTAAAGCATCTCTAAATATTTTTAAGTACTATTAGGACTTGTAATGAGGAAATTTGGATTGTTACAGTTCGTGGCTCTTCTAAGACCTTGCTTTGTAGGATTTTTTTGGAGATCTTTGATTTTATTTTCAACATCAACAATAATTTTATCTTTTACAATTAAAATTCTATTGTCCACAAGAACATTGCTAGTGTTAGCATTTTGTCACTCCTATCCTGTAAGACACAAAGGTGACTTATTTGAAGATCTTTTTCTTTAAGCATACTCTCCATTTCAGCAACTAAAATATCCTTTACTGTTAAGAGAATATTCTTTTCATCTATGACTGTTGCCATGTTGCTATTAGCATCCTCCAAACTTTTAATAACTCTCTATAATTGTTGCTTTAAATTTTTAATTTGTTCTCCCTTTTCCTTGCACTGACTACAGCCTACCATCTCTGGCCAGTACAGTATACCTTCTTGCCCTTGTTGTGAAGATCCTTGGCCAACCAACTCAAGGGCTTGAGTTGGAGGAGCCCAGTTTAATATAAATCTAACTCTAACTCTTCCGGAATTAAATCTACAATAATTTTATCTGCAGTCACACGGTCTATCAATTTTTTGACTATGTCAACATGATAGTTAGACCAACTCCACCGTAGGATTCTAGGAAATTGTTTAGGATGGTCTGGATTAATAATGCTGATGTGCTCACACACCCATACCTACAATATGATTATAAAAATAAATAATATTCATAACAAATATCATGAGATAATTATAATCTAACGTACAACCAAAATATTTGGAAATCCCTTGAGCAAGAGGGCCTTGGGCGTTGAATCAACAACAAGTGGTTTTGGTCTTAATGTAAGCTCCAAGCCAATGACTTCTAACTGAGGAGCCATGAAACTGTATACCGCATTGCACCAGTTAAACCTAGCTAAGTTGTCAAAATCATCTACACAATCAATTAGGGATAGCACAGGTATTCTAAGAATGCTGCTACTATCACAAAACATAACAGTTGTAAAAAAATATAGGATATATAACTAACAATGCAACTTGTTATTTAATCTTGACTTCCATATAAGTTTCAACTAAATGTTTGGCAGAACAATCTGACTCTTGAAAAAACTTCATGTGCAATTAGCTGGAGGCCTCATTTAAATCAAGATGAACTATCTCTCCATTGTCGGGTAGGTCTAGAATCAATGAAACATCTACCTTGGTAAATTTTAATTTTTTTTCCATGGAAGATAGAGTTTTGTTCCTCCGGATCCCAATTATCAAACATATTCTGGACTTGAGCTCTTATAAAGGAACTAATAGGGAGGTTGAGGATCCACGAAAAGGGTGTCCCTCGAATAATCTATTCTTGTTCTACAGACGATTGAATAGAAGAAATCAATTTCTTGAAATGGCAAATGGTACTTTTCCAATTCATTCTTTTAGTTCTTCCTATGTTGACATAACTTGGATAATTGGGTCGAGTAGCACCTCCACTTGTTGACACTCCTTTTGTAGCCATTCCGAACTTAGTAACCATAAGTCAACAATCACACATAGAAAAAAAACTCTTAGATTCCATAATAACGACTGTGCTCTTATTCTAAGAATGCGCTTAATAATAACACAAACCCTAGGTGAAACTATTGTAGATATTACCATTAAATACGCAATGGAGCTACGTACAAAACCAATGGTTGGATGCCGGTGATGCTACAGGCACACTTTGAATGGAGCTACGTACATTGCCTTCGAGAAGACGACTGCAGCCGAGTCAGGAGAGTGGGAGATTGTGCTATGATTCAAACATTGACCTGATATTCCCCAATATCAGACCCAACGTCAGAAATTCATTTATTTTAATTTGTTAACTTTTTAGTTATTTATTTTCTATTTAATCTCTATAATTTATTATATATATTAATATTTTTAATATTATTTTATGTTTTATTTATTTATACTATATATATATATATATATTAAAATGTATTTTATATTTTATAGATATTTAATTTCATTATAAGATTTATTTTAATCTATATACTATATTTTGTTTAAGCCATAACTTCATTTTAATTCAAATCAAATTATAAGACAGTTTTATATTTCCAAGTGCACCCTATAGACTTGAATCCAACTGTTGGTGCTAGGCTTTTTTAATTTCAAAAAAATATCTCAACTCCTAGTATTTTTTTTATTTAGAAATGTAAGATATGGTGTGAAATTTTAAATCTTGGGATCGAAATCTTGGTTGTGATTAATGAACAAAGCGGCCAAGGACAGATCTTACAAGGTCCACGTTGGGCCTGATATGATCCCATATCAGGCCCATTATGGGCCTGATTTCATTCATATAAGACCCAACATCATGCTGAAATCTATCGTCACGGTGGAGAAAACATGTTAGATTTGGGAAGCAAAAACTTGGAAGTAATCGGCTGAACAATACGGCCAAGGTTCCAACCTATCAGCCCAACATGGGCCTGAGATGTTTCGGTACGTTCGATCACCTCTAGGGATCTTTAAATTAGTAATGTATAGCACTATTGGAGTCCTTGGAATACTAGAAACTCACAAGACTTGAAATGAGCGTAATTAGAGAGGTGTAGGTCCATCAGTGGGTTTTGGTCAAAACCTACTGTTGGCCTTACGGTACTTGGATTTCTCTAAAATCACCTTCCCTATGAAGGTTTGAGCTTGTAGAAGTTATATATGGTGTCAAAACTTAGGTTTAACCAATATAAATGAAGCTCTTGCTCTATGCCAATTGGCATGGAACATGTGCACCTATTGGATTTCTTTAAATGAACATCATTAAATTTACAACAACACCAAGCATCACCATTTTATTGTTGGATCGTGAAAATGCTAAAGGGGGGGGGGGGGGGGGGTTAAATAGCGATCGTCGAGAATTCGAAAATCGAATCGAGTATGCAATGGAAAATTAAAAGGCACAACGCTAACACAAACCAGTTTTACTTGATTTAGAGCCTTCGTCGACTCCTACTCCAAGGCCCGCACTCGTCGAGTACTTTTGTTGGGCAATTCACTAGCAGTTCGAAGAATGATTACAAATGTAAGTACAAGAACTCTTTAAAAAAATATCGACAACAAGAAAATAAACTCGAGTCACAGGTTGTTGGAGAAGCCTCGCAGCGTCGCAGGAGCAGTGTGCAATAGAGCAGTCGTAGAATCATTTGTTGTCCTTTGCTCAAGGTGGTGGCCTCCTTATATAGGAAGCTTCGGGCGCTCGGATCCCTTCCGGGAGCCTAGAGCGTGACGTCAGCTCAACCAATCAGCGCGCTACATGTTGCGTTGGGATAGAATTTTACATTCCGGGCGCCCGGATCCCTTCTAGGCGCCCAGACCACCATTTTCCAGCAACTCAATTTCCTGCAAGAAAATGTTAGTCCAAGGTAAATGCAAATTATACTACCCTATAAAACAAAGTGTTAGCACAATTATAGAGTAGTAATTAGATTTCGTTTCACCGAGACCGGAATCTAGTCATGATTTCAACTTAGATTTCTGAAATGGTTCTAATTTGGATCGACGCCTAAGTTCCCTAACTAGGAACGCGTCCTCACCAAGTCACTCCCCTCCAGTGACTTACCTTAACTTACCATCCAGACATCCGATCAACCCGTCGACCTATCTGGACTTTGTGCCAGCTATTCGGTCAGCCCGTCGACCTAGCTGGACTTTATGCCAACTATCCGGTCGGCCCATTGACCTAGTTGGACTTCTTGCCAGCTATCCGGTTGGCCCGTTGACCTAGCTGGGTTTCGTGCCAAATATCCGGTTAGCCCGTCGACCTATCTGGACTTCTCCTGTACACTCAAGCAAAGTGTTAGATCACAACGAAACTAACTTAACTTACTTTATCATTCATCAAAACCTGAGTTAGACCGTTAGTGTTAACCGCACCAACATTTATTTTTGAGTGACAACTTAGTTAGAGGTTAAAGTTATATTATACTACTATTAGCAATTTCCAATCACACGCCATAGCCTTAAAACCCAGTGTTGGACCTAGCCTACTGGAATTTCTATACTTTTTCACAATCCGTAGTGAGTTTATAGTTTATAGAAGGGAGAGATGGTGTCAAGTTTTAGATTTGGGGAGCAAAAACTTAGAAGTCATCGGCGGAACAATGCGGCCAAGGTCCCAACCTATCAGCCTAACGTTGGGTCTGATATTCTAGCATATCAGGCTAATGTGGGCCTGATATGTTAGCATATCAAGCCCACAATAAGGTTGAGATGTTTCGTAACGTTCGATCACCTCTAGATATCTTTAAATCAGTAATGGATAGCACCGTTAGAGTCCTTGGAATACTAGAAACTCACAAGACTTGAAATGGCCGCAATCAGAGATGTGTAGGTCCATCAGTGGATTTTAGTCAAAACTCACTTATGACCCTACAGTACTTGGATTTCTCTAAAATCACCTTTCCTATGAAGGTTTGATCTTATATATAGTGTTAAAATTTAGTTTTAACCAATACAAATGAAGCTCTTGCTCCGTGCCAGTTGGCACAGAACATGTGCACCTGAATTGTATTCTATAAACAGTAAATGTTGTCCTATTATATTTTTCAAGCACAACAACACTCATTTTGTTTAAGTCATAACTTAGTTAGAGTTGAAAATAAATTTATAAGACTTTGAAATTTTCAACCCCAACCTATTGAGTTTAAATGCATAATCGGACTGAACCTATTATCTTTCTGAATATTTACAAGTGCTAGCGAGTTTTTATTTTACAAAATGGAGATATGGTGTGAATTATTAATTTTGCCTTCCTGGGATTGGTTTACATTCTCATATCATAGATATCACTGTATTAAAAAATGAACACTACAAACAACGATATAGCAGTAACATTTTTTGCACAACTATTTTTCTTATAATACTATGGATGCGCTGCATACAAAATATAAGGATCCACTCTTCCTACTTACAAAATATTTAAATCAAGCATAATACTCCTATATACATATACAGGTAAGTCAAGAATCAAGGGGTTGGTGGGATTCTACAAGTCCTTCGATTATGCATAGTTGTTTGCATCAGCCGCATTTAATTTTTACCTTCCCATTATATTTCAACTTGATCTGTGCCTTCTTTCGCCTACCCGGCTACACAAGACTACGAGGACATAGAACTATAATATTTTTTATGCCCCTAGGACAAAATTTCTTGCTTCGACATGGGTAAATATGATCCATGTATACCGCATTCTAATTTTGTGAATGAAAAAAATGCTCACAATATAGGAGTATATCCATATTCTAGTGAATAATGACAACAATAGCATGTGAGCAAGGCAGCCCTAAAATTTGAAGCTCCCTGCAATTACAATATTTTCTTTCCAAATCAACAATGAATGAAGCACCTCGTGTCTCTATATCCATTTCAGATTGAGAGTAGGGGTGGACTTTATATCGTCTAACTTTCTCTCTCATTAAATTCATTTCTTTAGTAGCATGAGGTGTCAAAGCAACATACCATTTAGAGACTTCCCCCTACAGTTAAAGAACCATTGAGCTACCTTTCTTCTAGTATTATCAATTAACCTGTTTATAAGAAGTTCACATATATTCTTGAACAAAACATTTAAACTCTCTACATAATTGGTGGTTAGTATTGTGTACCTTCTCCCACTAAAGTGTGCATTAGATCATATGGGCATCTGGATGTTTTTCAAGTATGGGTTGCATTATGAAATCATATTGGAGTGTTGTGTTTTCACATGTTGCTGCCCAAAACAAGCCTAAAGCTCATCTACTACGAGTATCTATTACCATATTACAAGATATGTGGTGGCAACAGAAAGCAGAATAGGCAGTTGGGTAGACTTTCCTAACTGCTGATATAATGTCGCGATATCTTTCTGATACTATGCTCATTAACTATGCATCAACAGCAAAGAATCTCTTCATATGATCTAAAAACCACTCCTAGCCAGATTCACATTCAACTTCAATGATTCCAAAGGCTACTGGGAGGACATTACCATTAGCATCAATTGGTGTAGTCATCAACAACACACCCGGATACTTCTCTCTTAAATGTGTGGCATCAATTTTGATCAATTTATGAAGATAATGTTAGGGCCAAAAGTAGCTAGAGGGGGGGGGGGGGGGGGGGGAATAGCTCGTCGCGTTCGCTCGGTGCTCGGCGTTGCTTGTTCCTTCAAAGATGTGCAGCAGAAATACAAAGAAACAATCACACAACGCTAACACGGTTGGTTTACTTGGTATCCACCTCACAAGAGGTGACTAATCCAAGGATCCACACCAACACACACACCCTCCACTAAATAAAACTCTCCTTTATGGTAACTACCAAGGGCGGAGAAGCCCTACAAGACTCAATACAAGAAGAGAGGGAAAGGATACAAGAAATACAAGCTTACAAGCTTACAATGAGTATAAACCCTAACCCTAGCTTCTCTTCTTGGCTTTGATCCGCCTCTTGACTTGGAAACCTTCCAAGATCCTTTAAGAACTGGCGATCACGAGCTTTGTGAGTGCTGTGGAGGAGCTGGCGAGAAATCTGGAGTGAATCGGAGAAGAGATGCCGAAGGAAATGAACGCCTGCGACCTTTATCGACGCCAACGGTCGGATCCCGATCGATTCGAATATTCCCAATCGATCGGGGAGGCTTTGGATCGATCCACGGATCGATCCAGAGCGCCTCTGTGCTCTGGAAAAACGCCTGGATCGATCCACGGATCGATCCAGCGCTTATCGCGCAAAGCAGCTGCGTCCCAATCGATCCACTGATCGATTGGGACATCTGGATCGATCCACAGATCGATCCAGAGGCTCTCTGTTCGCTAGGAAAGGCTTGGATCGATTCACTGATCGATCCAGCTCCTGGATCGATCCACTGATCGATCCAACATCTGGTTTTTGCCCAAAACCAAGTTCCAAGCCTCTCAAACCAACATCCGGTCAACCTTGACCTGTTGGTACATCATGCCTAGCATCTGGTCACTCCTTTGACCTGCTAGGACTTCCCACCAAGTGTCTGGTCAATCCCTTTGACCCACTTAGACTTTTCTATTCATGCCAAGTATCTGGTCACTCCCTTGACCTACTTGGACTTCCATCAGATGTCTGGTCAATCCCTTTGACCTATCTGTATTTCCTCGTGCCAAGTATCCAGTCAATCCTTTGACCTACTTGGACTTCCCAACACCAGATGTCCGATCATCCTTGATCCATCTGGATTTTCCCTTGCCTGGCTTCACTCACCAGGACTTTCACCTAGCTTCACTCACTAGGGTTTTCCATCTGCCTAGCTTCACTCACTAGGGCTTTCACCTGGCTTCACTCACCAGGACTTTCACCTAGCTTCACTCACTAGGGTTTTCCTTCTGCCTGGCTTCACTCACCAGGACTTTCACCTAGCTTCACTCACTAGGGTTTTCACCTGGTTTCACTCACCAGGACTTTCACCTAGCTTCACTCACTAGGACTTTCACCTAGCTTCACTCACTAGGGTTTTCCTTCTGCCTGGCTTCACTCACCAGGACTTCCCTGTCAAGTATCCGGTCAACCTTGACCTACTTGACTCTTCTTCAATCAATTTCTTATTGTCAAACATCTAAACTCAAACCAAGACTCAGCTTGGTCACCCAGGTCAACCTTGACCTGAGGGATGTTGCACCAATAGATAAGACCTGAATACTCTTCGGCAAGCTCCAAAACTCCAAAAACATCGTTGGAACTGATTATCACCATTCTTTTGTAGTGCCACATAGGTTTCTGGATCCCTGACTCTTAACTTATGTAGATATAGTGGAAGATCTCTATAAGCTTATTTATAATCTCCAACGACCTTCTTCATTACTTTCTCCCAAACTATGTATGTTTTTCTATATGATATGGTCACTCCAAACCTTACTTTTTTATCTAATATATGTTAGGACCTTCGGATGCGGCTAGAGAGGGGGGTGTGAATAGCCGACCTCAAATTATCATTTCTTCCTACAATTTAGGTTAGCGCAGCGGAAATACAATGTAGAAACGAAAGTGGAGAAGATCAAACCTCAAACACGATGATGTAACGAGGTTCGGAGATGATACTCCTACTCCTCGGCGTGTCCGTAAGGTGGACGAAGCCTATCAATCCGTCGGTGGATGAGACCCCGGAAAACCGACTAACAACAACTCCTTCTGGGTGGAGAAACCTCGCCACAAACTCTTTTGCAACAACAATAAAGGAGTACAAGATAGAGCAAGAAAACAAGAAGAATATGAATGTAACAACACTTTGCTTGCCTTCTTGGATGCCAGCAGCAACTACTTCACGATGCCAGCAGCAACTGATCAGCAAACCAGCCGAGGGAAGCTCACACGAAGCTTCAGAAACACAGAGCTCAGCAAAGCTCAGATCGCAAGAGTGAGGAACAAGAAGAAGAAGATATTGTAGAGGCCCTCGACCTCGATATATATCCTGCACCTGCTGCACCTGTGAAGAAGACAAAGAGCAACACAGAAATCTAGCCGTTGTGTCGCAACGGGTAGGCCTGGACCGATCAGGCTCTAACCTGATCGGTCTGGGAAACTCTTGATCGGTCTGTGGACCGATCAGGCCCTAGGCTGATCGGTCCCCAAACCGATCAACCAACTCTCACAGAGAGTTGGCTTCGAAGTCTGATTGGTCTGTGGACCGATCAGACTATAGGTGGATCGGTCCACAGACTGATCCCCTCCTATCGCTCTCTGAAGTCCATCGCTTCCTGATCGGTCTACAAACCGATCAGTTAACCCACAGAAACATTCTGTTTGGTTACTGATCGGTCACCAGACCGATCTAGACAATCAGAGTATCACTGGATCGGTCACCAGACCGATCCAATGCCTTAGAGCTTCCCAGCCCTAAACCCTAAAGCCTTCCCGGTCTAGAGAATGAGCTACCGAGCCCTCTCTGACCTAGTCCGGAGAACGAGCTACCGAGCCCTCTCCGACTTCCACGTTCGGTCCAGAGAACGAGCTACCGAGCCCTCTCTGACTTAGTCCGGAGAACGAGCTACCGAGCCCTCTCCGACTTCATCCGGTCCAGAGAACGAGCTCCCGAGCCCTCTCCGACCTAGTCCGGAGAACGAGCTACCGAGCCCTCTCCGACTTCCTCCGGTCTAGAGAACGAGCTACCGAGCCCTCTCCGACTTCCTCCGGTCCAGAGAACGAGCTCCCGAGCCCTCTCTGACCTAGTCCGGAGAACGAGCTACCGAGCCCTCTCTGACTTCGTCCGGTCTAGAGAACGAGCTACCGAGCCCTCTCTGACCTAGTCCGGAGAACGAGCTATCGAGCCCTCTCTGACTTCCTCATCTGGTCCAGAGAACGAGCTCCCGAGCCCTCTCTGACCTAGTTCGGAGAACAAGCTGCCGAGCCCTCTCCGACTTCGTCTGGTCCAGAGAACGAGCTCCCGAGCCCTCTTTGACCTGGTCCGGAGAACGAGCTGTCGAGCCCTCTCCGACTTCCCATGCCAAGCTTCCATACTTTGAACTTTTCCCGTGCCAAGCACCCTGCTTGGACTTTTCCGTGCCAAGTCTCCATACTTGGACTTTTCCCGTGCCAAGCTCCCTGCTTGGACTTTTCCGTGCCAAGTCTCCATACTTGGACTTTACCCGAATCAGGTCAACTCAAGTCGGGTCAACCAGGTCAACCTTGACCAAAGGTTGCACCCACAATCTCCCAAGTTTGTATTCTTGTCAAACATCAAGATACAACTTTTCTATTCTCGTCAAACATCAAAATACACCTCGAGTCAGGTCAACTCGAGTCGGGTCAACCAGGTCAACCTTGACCTAAGGTTGCATCAACAATATAATCATACTTGGTTTATACTATTCATCTGCAACAAATTGCTCTTCATCCCCCCCCCCCCCGGGCAACTACTCTCCATGTACATGGTTGATTGAAGCAAACAACTTTTACTTTATTTTTTCGGGTGTCAATTGGGTTATATCTCATATGTTTAACCATGGCATATTTCACAAGTGCATTATTGAACTCTTATCGAGACAGAAAAATCTCTCCAACACAAAATTATGCTCCTCCTCTAAGTCACCGTAATACTCTAGGAAAATTTCATATTGTTCAATCTACATATCATCAGCTAAGAATTCTTGTACATCTGTATTGCATTGTAATTCCTCTCCAATTTGGATATAATGTCCTTCCTCCTCACTCCAAGTAGGCTCAAAGTAATCACCTAGTGTTATACAAGGATTCAGAACCTCATCTTTTAGAATACTTGCTTTCTTTATTTAGATCAAATGTCAAATTGCTGCTATATTTCTATTTGTGTTCTGCACACCACTATACTCAGAAGATGATGGAATATTTATTCTGGATAATTCTCCTACATTAGTTTCATGCCCCATGCAAGAATTTGCATCAAACGTATTCCATATCTCAGAGAGAATTTCTTTAATAATATGATCGTCCCTGATAAAAAAAAATATAAACTAATTTAGTAAAATTACAACTACATAATCAAGTACTGTTGTACATACTAATTTAGCAAAGACCAAGTAACGATATATATAGTGTGCTTCTTATATTTTCATAATTTATTAGTAGTTGTGGCATAATCCGACTGATATGGACCTAGGATTTGTAATTTTCCATAATTTCAAACACTAGAAAGGATTGAGTAAGGAAATGGTATATATAGTATAAAAGTAAAGTTTTAAACAAAGATCACACAAGACCTGATATGATCCCAGATGTGGGATAATATTAGGCCCAACGTGGGTCTGATATCATCTCATATTAGACCCTCATTGAAGCATAAATTTCTGGTAATGTTGAACCACCACTTAGAGCCCTAAATAAGCAATGGATAGCATAATTTACCTCCTTACAACACCAGAAAGTAATAACATGGTCATTGGGTGTAATCAAACAAGTTTAGGTCCTTAAGTGGGTTTTGGTCGAAACATATTTATGGACCTAGGGTAATTGGATTTATTCAAACTCCCAATCACTACGAAGGATTAAGCGAGGAGAAGGTAGATATGGTATCAAACTAAATTTTTTATCAACGAATACAGTAGGCCTGATATGATTGCATATCAGGCCCAACATCTTGATACCTACCATATCAACCTAATATGCATGAGCAAGGTCTAGCTGAAATCTAGCATCACAGTGGAGTACCTTGCAAACCGATTAAGTATTAGAGTACATTATATTACAGGTGTTGTAGAATATTTATTCCCCAGACATCGAATGAAACCATAAACACGATTTTGGTCATCACCCTTTGCTACCAAATAGTATTTTTTTACATAATAACCCTATTTTACAATAGTAAATTTATGCATACATCGTTAAATCTTTAATTGTCTTCTTCTACTAATTTTCCTCTTGCTATAAATTTATTCTTCAACGCTGCGGTTCTTAACCACTATTGTCCTATGAACTCTTCTCTTGAAACTCTTACGACAAGATCCCTAAATCCTAAATAGTCTTTTGCAATGCCACCAGGAGAAGGTATAACAAGCGGAGGAGGTTCATGATCGCTTCGTGTTTATAAGACCAAGAAGAGGGATGGAGGGAGAAAGAGGGTGAGAGGACGTACATCCAAATCATAAAATAATTTTTAATTAAAAATATGATTTGGATGCTTAGAAAATGGTGATCGACAAGAGGAGGTTGATGGGAAGGGTAAAAGAGGAAGTTTATTTTTTATTTTGTGTCATTTGGTATAAACAAAACTACGATACACTTTTTGGTAAATACCAAAAGGCATATACGCCATTGGTAAATTTCCGATGAAAAAATATTCCTATAATTTTTTTAAAATCCTATATTATAAAGAATATATTTTATTTATTATTTTTTAATTAATATTTTAATTAATTATCATCTTTAATTTAATTTAATTATATTTTTTAATTAATATATTAATTTTTTTATTTTTTTTAATTTAATTTATAATTTTTATTTAATATTTAATTAACTTATAAATTTTAATTTAATTATAATTATTTGTATATGTATTTATTTTCAAAATAATAATTTGCTAATAAGTTTATTTAAAAATATATATATTTATATAAATGAGAGAAGAGTATAAATATGTATTTTTAAGTAGTTCGTGGTCTTTAAAATAAAATAATTTATTTTTACGTTGTTTTGAAAAGGTCAAATTAATTACTAATTACGGACTCCACCTAAAAAAAACCAAAGAAAAAAAAACTACTATTGTTAAATTAAAAACCTCAAACCCCTCTCTAGAATGGTCTATGATGCCGTGATAAAAATTTATATGACATAGGTCAATAGTCATACAATAGGTTAAAATTAGAGCAGCCAACACAAAGGTTTAAGTAAGGTTAATCCGAATAGGAGTGATTACATCAGTCGATGAGAATGATGTTGCCCAGTCGACGAGAAATCAATCCGAACAGATCATCCGCTCGGTCGGATATAGCACCGACATCAGTCATGCAAAATAACAAAGGAGAACACTAAAGATCTTGAGAATATTCCATCTGTCATTAAATACACAGAAGTTAAGACAAAGATGTCTTCTATAGATAATCAATATCATTAAATAGGGAAAGATGAAAGGTCACTAAAAAAAGGTATAAAAAGGTCTGTCAAATATGAGGAAAAAGTAAGAAAAATAAGTCTCAGCCTTCATCATTTTCTATTTCCCTTTCTTTTTTTAACATGAGCGTCGAAGAGCCAACGACAAAGGCCAATTCTCTGATTTTAATTTTATTTTACAGATACAAATAAGATCTTCATCCAACCAGTGAATAATCACCTTCTCGACTTTCCAATTTCACACCTTCGGACAACATAAGTTTACATTTTTATTCTCTTTTGGGTTTTTTTTTAGTTTTATAAACCTTTCGAAAACTTTGTATTAGGGATGCATAGAGCTGTCAGACGGGCCAACCCGTGGCTGAGCGGGTCAGCCCGTGGCGGGCTAACCATTTGGCGGGGCGGAGCGGGCCAACCCGCCAACTTGGTGGGTTGGGAAATTTCCAACCCAACCCATTTTAAGGCGGGTTGCGGGTTTAGCGGGCCAACCCGCGGGCCCATCAAATTTTTTTTTTTAAATTAAAAAATATTTCATATTTTCAACATTTTACTTCGAAAAAGTTTTCTACAATTAAATGTATACATAAACATGTATTTTAAATATAAATGAACACAAACGAGTATTTATGTTGGTTGAAAAGTACTATTTTTATTTCAAAATTAGAACAAAGAAAGATAATAAATTGACATAAAACTTAGCTTACATGTGTTTTTCAACCCGCAGGCCAACCCAAGCCCGAGCGGGTCGACCCGCGCGGGTCGCGGGCCTAGGCGGGTCGACCCACGGCGGACTTGAGTTAATAAAATTCCAACCCAACCCGCTTAAATTATTTGACGGAACGAGCCAACCCGATGGGCCCAACCCAAATTGACGGCACTAGGGATGCGCAGTCACGAGGTTCGTTGTGTTAAGTTTGTCCCAAAGTCACTGAATCCACTGACTTTGTGTATTTTTTTTCTCTATTTTTTCTTTCCTGATTTTTTTAACAAAAATTAAATGGACATCTATCATTTTACCAAAATTGACTCCCAGTAAAAAAAAAGTTAAATGGTTGTTAAATGAAGAATATAGAATTTTAAGATTTACGTTGTGCCAGTTAATTAGTTTTTACATGATTATAATTAGATAATATTAATTTGAAATATAACGGATATCATAAAGTCTTTTTAATCTTTTTAACTTATTAAAATATTATTTCAAATATATTATCATTTTCCAATAATCAAAATTAACATACGATAATGACATTAGTATAGAAATTAGTAATCAATTACTATATATTGTAACAGTTCTGTTAATTTCTACACTACATCATGATCAAATAATATTTATTTAAAATATAATGAATATCATAAAGTTCACTTAGTTTATTTTACTAATTAAAATATTCTATTAATTAGAGTATCATTTCTAATAATCAAAATCAACATAAAATAATGACTAGTTATTACATGTTAGAGTAACTATCTCTTAGTTTTTACATATTCAATTATGTTTAAATAATATTCACATTTAAATATTATTATTCTCTAATAAACAAAATTAATTTAATAGATAATGATTTTATTGTAGCTAAAAAAATCAACTGGTAATCAACTGCAATTAGTAATCCACTGCTACATCTGTTACAATTTAAATCTTAAAATTTAATATAGAATAGTTGACTTTAAATTGAATTAAGAACGTACATTTTGCGATTTAACAAATGATTATTTTTTTCTTCATTAAACCCGTTGCAGTCTAATGACCTATTGGTTGCACGGCACCAGCTATCAAAGTCCGCCTCTTCTAATGAAACTGAGTCCGTCTCCCGCTCGCGGAATTGTTGCAGCAGCACGTCCCTCGACGCACTCCCCAACCTACGAAGCGCTCCTCCGCGCCGGGCCCCGCCTCCGCCCTCTGCAGCAGGTTCACGCTCGCATCGTCGTCGTCGGCCTCCACCGCACCCGCTCCCTCCTCACGAAGCTCCTCACCCTCGCCCTTTCGTCGTCCTCCTCCGCATCCGTCGCGGCCTACGCCCGCGCGCTCTTCCTTTCAGTACCCGACCCGGATGCCTTCCTCTTCAGCTCCTTCATCGCAGCCGCCGCAAGATCTGGACGTCCTGCCGACGCCATCTCCTTCTACCGCCGAATGTCCGCCGCCGGGTTTGCTCCTTCGAATTACACCTTCACCTCCGTCGTCAAAGCCTGCGCCGATCTCGCCGCGTCCAGGACTGGCCGAGTTGTGCACTCGAGGTCCCTGGTCGAGGGATTCGAGTCCGATGGGTTCGTTCAGACGGCGTTGGTGGTTTTCTACGCCAAGTCGGCGAACTTGCACATTGCACGGAAGCTATTCGACAGAATTCCTAAGAGGACCGTCGTTGCTTGGAACGCGATGATTGCTGGGTACGAACAGAACGGGCTCGCCGAGGAAGCTGTTGTCACCTTTCGAAAGATGCAGGAGGCAGGCGAGGAGCCGGATTCAACCACTCTGGTGAGCTTGCTGTCTGCTTGCTCTCATATCGGAACCTTCAATCTTGGCCAGTGGGTGAATGACTATATAGAACACAAAGGTTTGAAGGTCAATGTGGTCCTTGGCACTTCACTAATCCACATGTATGCTCGGTGCGGACATGTAGAAAAGGCTCGAAAGGTGTTCGATGAAATGCCAGAAAGAAACATAGTTACTTGGACTGCAATGATGTCAGGGTATGGGATGCATGGACATGGACAGCAAGCGATCGAACTCTTTCAGCAGATGAGATTAAGTGGTCTGTTGCCTAATGATGTAACATTTGTAGCGATCCTATCTGCTTGTGCACATGCAGGACTCATATGCGAGGGACGGGAGGCCTTTGTGTCTATGAAGCTAGACTACGGTCTGGTGCCGCGGGTGGAGCACCAGGCTTGCATGGTGGACATGCTCAGCCGAGCTGGGCTCCTGGATGAAGCAATGCGTTTCATAAGGATAGACATGGAAGGGAAGGCAAGCGCAGAAGTATGGACAGCCATTCTCGGGGCCTGCAAAATGCACAAGAACTTGAGACTTGCTACAATGGCAGCGGAGCAACTTCTTGCTATCGAACCTGAGAATCCTGCACACTATGTTCTGCTGTCGAACATATATGCGTCGGTTGGCAGGATGGATCAGGTGGAGAAGATAAGAAACTTAATGATCGACAGGCAATTGATGAAACAAATCGGGTATAGCTCGATAGAGATTGACGAAGTGTCCCATGTCTTCCGCATGGGAGATGCATCTCACCGACAGACCATGGAAATCTACAGGTATTTGGATGGATTGATGGATAAGATCAAGGAAGCAGGTTATTTGCCGGAAACTGGTTCGGCATTGCACGAACTGGAGGAAGAGGAAAGGGAAGTTGCACTCAGATTCCACAGCGAGAAGTTGGCCGTGGCATTTGGGATCATGACTACCTCTCAGAGTACAATCATTAAGATTTTTAAGAACTTGAGGATGTGCGGCGATTGCCATTCAGCTTTCAAGTTCATATCGCTTGTGTCGAGGAGAGCAATTGTTGTCAGAGATAACCGTCGGTTTCATCATTTTGAACAGGGCTTATGTTCTTGTCAAGATTATTGGTAATAGAGCATGCATCTTACACCATCGTTAACATGGTCGATGGACAAAAATCATTTGAAAAGCTGCACAGACGAGATGATAAATAGTCGAACTCACATCAACCTTTTTGTACAAGTCAACAATACGTTGTTTTCTCTTTCTCCATCGTGGACGCTTCACAGTCCATTAAACAATTGCTTCCCAAATAAACTGCAAGGGTGAATTAGTGGTCTCATAAACTCTGTTTTCTGCGGACAGCCAAGCACTAACTGGATCCAATCCACCACCTCAGTTAAAGTTTTTGTTCTAGATCCTATCCAACTACTTTCTCTTTCTCGACATGACGGTCGCTCGGGCGTTGAGCCGCACGATCTCAGGCGACCTCCGCATCGGCGGTGGCCGAGGCGGCGTTGGGTTCTGCGGCCGCAACTTTTGCTTCGCCGCCTTCATCCTCGCGGTTGTCATCTTAACCGTCCTCGTCTCCATCTACCAGCCTGCCGATCCACTCCTCCGACCCCCCGCCGCCGCCTCCCAGCTCACCTCCTTCCTCGCTTCCACCTCCAACGCAACTTTCCTCCCCGACGGCTCTGTCCTCCGCACGGGCGAAGACTTCCTCAATTCCTCTTCTTCCGCTGCCGCTCCATTCATTGGCATATCTGATGTCAACTCCAGCTCGTCCAATGGCGCCGCCGTCGTCCCCGCCTGCGACCCCGCTGCCCCTATCGACTGCGGAGACCCGGAGCTCTTCCACCTTCTGATGCGGGCTGCCATCGAGGCCCTCCCGGATCTCCACTTCTACCGCTTTGGAAAGCCGGTGGCTGTCGCCGGGGACCCGGGGTCCTGCGACATTGATTGGCGGTTCCGTCCTAAGGACGCCGTCCAACCCATGCTCTATAAAGACTTCCGCCGCTTCCACCTGAGCCGATCCCCAAATTGCGCCGTCTCCGTCTCCAAGATCGAGGCTTTTCACTCGGGCGTAGGCGCCCGCAAAAAGGCCGATGAGGCGGCCAACGCGACAGAGTTTGTTGTCGGGGAGCCGCTCGAAGATTCCCTCCCGGCAGTCATTTCCGAGGCTGCTTTCGCTGCCGGCCGATACCTCGTGTACGCGGGCGGCGGTGACCGCTGCAAGAGCATGAACCACTACCTATGGAGCTTCCTCTGCGCACTAGGCGAAGCGCAGTTCTTGAACCGAACTCTCGTCATGAACATGGACCTTTGCCTCTCCTCAATGTACACCGGCAGGGGCCAGGACGAGGAAGGCAAGGACTTCAGGTTCTACTTCGACTTCGAACGCTTGAAGAAATCTGCTTCGGTGATAGAGCAGGGCCATTTCTGGACCGAATGGGGGAAACGGCACAAGCTGGACGGGCTAAAACTCTACTATGTGGACGACTTCAAGGTCACGCCCATGTCGCTCGTCGGCATCAACGACTCATTGATCATGAGGCAGTTCAGCGAGGTCGAGCCGGATAACTACTGGTACAGAGTGTGCGAGGGCAAGACGGAGTCCGCCATCCAACGACCATGGCACCTCTTGTGGAAGTCCCGGAGGTTAATGGACATAGTGTCTGCTATCACGTCGAGGATGAACTGGGACTTCGATTCGGTTCACCTTGTAAGAGGGGAGAAGGCGAAGAACACCGAGATCTGGCCCAACCTCGCTGCTGATACTTCACTGGAGAAGCTTCTTGTTACGCTCAAGGATAAGGTTGAGGAGGGAAGGCAGTTGTACATTGCCACCAGGGAGCCTGATACTTCCTCGTTTGAGCCTTTGAAGGAGGCGTATTCCACATACTTCCTTGATGATTTCAAGGACTTATGGGATGAGAACAGTGAGTGGTATTTAGAGTCCAAGGAGCTCAATAATGGTGTTCCTGTGGAATTTGATGGCTACATGAGAATTGAGGTGGACACTGAAGTGTTCTTGAGGGGGGAGAAGCAATTGGAGACTTTCAATGACCTCACCAGTGATTGCAGGCATGGTGTTCATACCTGTTGATTGTTTTTCAATGAGAATTGAGAACCAGGATGGCAAGCATGGGTTTTAAACCTGAACAAGTTGATTCCACACTAGCACAGACAGAAAGTATGTAAAAGCTTTCTTGATCTTTTATAATAGTTGCTCTCATATCAGTCTCTGCAAATTATATAAGGTTTTCTTGTCATCCATGTTCTTTAAATCATTCTAATGTACTATTTGCAGAATCATTCTGCTCTACTGACTTTGTTTAGATAGAAATATTTCTCTCATTTTTGATGAAGTCTCATGAGTAATCTATTTAGGTGCAGTACTTTGATAGGTAAGCCGTTATTAGTTAGTAGGCGACTCCTTTAGGAGTACTGCAAATAAGGCAGTTGAGATGTGTAGGAAATTGGATAAAACTTTGAGAAGTCTTTCTTGTAGTTTCTGTTGGAATTTTTATATGGATGTGGATATGCTGTGTTGACCTAACAGTTAGATCCGATTAATTATCTTGACGATAAGTCGGTGACTTGATCCAGTGGAGTTTGGTATGGCAACGTGAATCTTGTCCCATTTATACTTTCAATATATCCTTTCGGTCATTGAGACACTTTTCCATTAATAGATGTACTCTTCTCGGTATTATTGTTATCGATTTAATTTTGTCGGTCGTCGAGTTATCCCTTCAGATATCGAATACCCTCTTTGGATAAATTTATCTCTAAGGATAAGAGTATTAAAGTCGAGTTGAAGGCTAGGCATTTTTTCCTTAAGATGATATTATCCTATCCAAGTGTTTATGATTTATCGGCAATCGTCTTCCAATATATAACGATTTACGTCTCGAAATAGAAGCACTCCAAATTTTGAGTTCTGTCGAACTTTCAAAACTTTGAAACTCGCAAGAGGAGAATTTATAACTTGAGTTATTTGAATCAAAGGAATGAAGTTCCTTTTATAGAGATAAAGAGTTACTTGCAAAAGATGAAAGGTTCTTCCAAGAGGTGAAAAGACCCAGGTGTGTCTTTTTCATTTCAACCTTTTCAATTATCATTAATTAATTTAATTAATTATCTGATTAATTATTTACTTAATATATTATAAATATTAATTAATCAATTAATTAATATCATAATCATGATTGATCCGGTGGTAGGACGAGGCCCGCCAGGTAGGAAGTCAAAGTGGTCAACATCCAGGGCAGACAGTCAAACGGGCGAGCTATCTTCTCGAGCGGCGGAGAGAATAACCGACCTGGCATATCGACAGCTCGGCCTAACGCCGAGTTTCCGATGCTCATAAGGCAAAATAGGAAGAGATAAAGGTCAAGCGGACACCCCGCTCGGCTAACCAGGAACACAACATCGACCCGCCAGTTAAGGCTCCCTCGCTCGATAGGGCGGAGTCGGGCATCAAATCATTGGTCGAGCGGACATCCAAGTCGGTCCGACCTTGGTGGCGCCGGGAGGGCGTTAGCCGAACAGTTCCTTCGCTCGGGCAGGGAAAGGTGCTAGCCGAGCGATTCCTACGCTCGGCCCGGTAAAGGACAAAGGGAGCAGTTGGTGATAACTTCCTAGGAACCAGTGTCGCCGACAAGAGGTATGACCAACGGCATGGTCAGATAGAGAATCGTACGGGGGAAACTTCCACTGTCACGTCAGAGATATGCTTGTGCTATTAAGGTATGATGTCTTGCACGCTTTTCTGACACATCCATTCCAAGTATATTTTGAGGAGCATGCACATCTCGGGGAGCGTGCACGCGCCTCTAGAGAGCCCTATATAAGGACCCCCAAACTTCGATTGAGGTATGCTCACTTCTTCACTGTAGCTACAGTTCTCGTTTCTCCATTGCTCTACTTTTTCCTTCCGGAGATCTTACATGAGCTTCGGATGGTCATCACTGGGGAACCCCTCCCCAGCCCGGCATTGTGCTTGCAAGTCCACGTCGGCGGAAGATCTACGCTTGCAGAGTCTTCAACCAGTCAACGGGAGCGCCACATCCCTAGCGTCCATCGACTCAGCTCTTGGACAGGATCAAATTGGCGTCGTCTGTGGGAACGCACTTGAATCCGAGTCAAGAAGATGGAAGAAGATGGACGCCAGCACATTGTGGCGCTCTCTCAAGAAGAGTTTGATGCACTCGTACAGGCGCGAGCAGCCAATATCATAGAGCAACAACAAAAGGCACTAGTCGAGTGGCTGGCGCAACAACCTACCTCAGCATCTGGAGGTCGACCGGCACACGAAGACCGCCCGGAACAACTCTCCACATAGGGTCAAAACAAGGGTCCGACCAGTACGCAAGCAGAGGCACCGCCCGCCCCGATCCCATTCCATCAAATCTTGTTCCAGATGCCATCTGAGATCGCACAAGCGAATCGGGATCGGTCCTCATCGGACGAAGCTCCCGCTCGGGACATAAGAAAAGGTAAAGCGCCCCAAGCCGACTCGTCTCCCGAGCGGATTAACCGTCAATTCTCCGAGGCAATTCTGTGGGATCCCCTGCCAAGGCATTACGCACCCTTGGCGATCGACGAATACAATGGGTCAACTGATCCGGATGACCACCTCGGCAAATTTTAACGCTGCAACCCTTCATCAGTACACGGACGGAGTTAAGTGTCGAGTCTTCCTCACTACGTTGTCCGCCTCAGCACAATGGTGGTTTCACAGATTGTCGGACGAATCGATTCAGAGCTTCAAAGATTTCCGAACGACCTTCCTCCACCACTTCACGAGCAGCAGGCGCTATCAGAATACCAACGTCAGTCTGTTCTCTCTGAAGCAAGGGTCGAGAGAGATTCTTCGGACCTACATTCAACGCTTTAACCAAGCGGCCATGGACATCCCCACGCTCTCGTCCGAAACGATGATGCACGCCTTCACCCAAGGGCTCATTGACGAGGACTTCTTCCGCTCGCTCATCAGGAAGCCGCCCCGCGATTACGATCATATGCTAAAGAAGACCAACGAGTACATCAACGTGGAAGAAGCTCAGGCGGCCTGAAGGAAAGAAGCGCCATCGGAACCGACTGGGCCGCCCGAACGAAGGCCACCAAACAACCACCAGCCTCCAAGAGGGCCCCGAGCCGATGTGGTACGACTACATCAGGAGGCAAGGCCACACGCCATCCAACACGTAGCTGTTGAACGGCCAAGGCCCAAGGGAAAGGTATGGACTCTTATGTTCTGTGCCTTCCATCAATCCGCCACCCACTACACCTGAGACTGCCGCGGAGTCCCTGCAGTCGCCCAGCCGACTCTCAGGAGTTATCACCTTCGATCGCCTTCCCCCGAACTGCGATATAGGCGACCAAGCACTGAACGACGAGAGGGGATCAAGCGGTCACCCGAGCGGCTGCATCATCATCAAGCAAGGAGTAACGACCGCACCCCAACCTCACGCGGGCAAGTCAGGCACTCCGCTCGGGAGGAGGAAAACCGAAGCAATGCTGCTCGGGGTGAAATCAACATCATAGCTGGTGGACTGACCAGCGGAGACTCCAACCGAGCCCCGAAGTCGTATGCTAGACGACTGAAGATCCATGCCGTAGGATGCAGCCAAGAGAGGGTGAACGGGCCCGAGATCAGCTTTGGTCCCAAGGATCTTGATGAGATCGAAGTGCCGCACGACGATGCCCTCATCATCCGTGCGGTAATCGTCAACTACACTATTCACCGCATATTTATTGACATAGAGAGCTCGGTCAACATCATCTTCAAGAAGACCTTCGATCAGCTCCAGATAGACCGGGTCGAGTTGCTACCAATGACAACCCCTTTGTACGGGTTCACCGGCAACGAGGTCCAGCCGATCGGTTAGACAAGGTTGGCTATATCACTCGGAGATGAGCCGCTTCGAAGGACCAGGACCACCACCTTCATCGTCGTAGACGCCCCATCAGCCTACAACGTCATACTGGGCAGACCGACCCTCAACGAGTTCTGGGCAGTGGTCTCGACCTATTGCCAACAGATCAAGTTCCCTATAGAGGACCAGGTCAGGGAAGTCAAAGGAGATCAACTGGCTACTCGGCGCTACTACGTCGAGATGGTAAAGGCGGAGGCTAAGTCCGCTCAGAAAATTCCCCGACACGAGGTAAACGCCATAACCGAAAAACCTCCTACTCTAATTTATGAAGAGAAAGAAGAGGTGCAGATACACCCTAGCTGGGCGAAGGCAACGACTTTCATAGCGACTGACCTGCATGCTGTGCAGAAGGCCAAACTGATCAGATGTCTTTAGCGAAATCATGATGTCTTCACCTGGTCCACACATGAACTGCCCGACATTTCCCCGAGCATAGCGCAACATGAGCTTCACGTCCGACCGGATGCAAGGCTGGTGAAGCAAAGAAAAAGGGATTTTATCGCCGAACAAAATCAGATCATCGGAGCTGAAGTAGAGAAACTATTGGAGGTCAGCCACATCAGAGAGGTCCAGTTCCCGAGCTGGGTTCCCGAGCTAGCTCGCGAATGTAGTGCTAGTCTCAAAACCTGGCAACAAGTGGAGGGTCTGCATCGACTTTCGAGACCTCGACAAGGCCTGCCCAAAGGACTTCTACCCACTACCTAGGATCAATCAGATGGTGGATTCCACTGCTGGGTGCGAGCTGATATGCATGCTAGACGTGTATCAGGGATATCACCAAGTATCGTTCGCCCGGGAGGACCAAGAGAAAGTGAGCTTCATGACAGCGGACGACACCTATTGCTACAACGTGATCCCGTTCGGACTAAAGAATGCTGAGACTACCTACCAAAGGCTCATGAATAAGGTGTTTCGGCAGCAGATCGGACGAAACATGGAAGTGTATGTCGACGATATACTCATTAAGTCTCTCCGAGCTGCCGACCTCTACCCAGATATAGAAGAAACTTGCTAGACGCTCCGCGTATATGGAATTAAGCTGAACCCGAGCAAATGTTTGTTCGGCGCAAAGGGTGGGAAATTCCTCGACTATATCGTCACTGAGCGGGGCATCGAGGTGAACCCTAGTAAGGTAAAGGCGCTGCAAGATATGCCGCCGCCAAGGAATTTGAAGGAAACTTAGCGCCTCACGAGTCGGATAACTACCTTATCTCGATTCATCTCCAAGTCTGCCGACCAGAGCCTCCCTTTTTTCAAGATACTGCGCCGAGCTACCAAATTCCAATGGGACGAAGAGTGCGACAAGGCATTTGAATAACTAAAAGCATATCTGAATTCTCTACCTGTATTGGCTAAGTCAGCTGCCAACGAGCCGCTTCGCACTTATTTATCATCGATCGAGCATGCTGTCGGCTCAGCATTGGTGCCACCGAACGGCGAGAAACAACCAATGTACTTCCTGAGCCATATCTTGAAAGATGTTGAATCCCGCTATACTAGTCTCGAGAAACTTGCCTTTGCGCTAGTGCTCGCCGCTCGGAGACTTCGACCATACTTCCTCGCGCATACAATCATAGTAATGACAAACAGTCATCTGGGTCGAGTCCTCCTCAATCCAGAAGCATCCGGGCGGCTGATCAAATGGACAACGGAGCTTAGTCACTGAGGTACATAATCTCGAGCCAGAGGCCACTTGGAGGATATATGTAGATGGATCGTCCACTCGGCAAGGGAGTGGAGTCGGTGTACTACTGATCTCCCCTCAGGAAGAACGGATGCATCTGTCCGTTCGGCTAGAATATCAGACAACTAATAACGAGGCCGAATACGAGGCACTTATAGCAGGCCTGTAAGCCGCTCGGCATGTCGGAGCGATCAAGGTCTTGATTCACTCGGATTCCCAGTTAGCCGCTCAAGAACTCACGGGAATATTTGAGATAAGCAACACTCGACTCAAGCTCTACGCTGAAGCCTTTGAAAGATTAAAAGCCAACTTTCGGGAGGTGGTTATTCAGAAGATACCCCGAGCGAAAAATCAAATGGCAAATGAGCTGGGTAAGCTAGCCAGCTCCATATCGCCTGTTGTTATATCGCAGTCGATCGAGCAGGTATCGCTGGTGGCACACGTTGATCGGATGGAAAGACTCACCTTCCCAAGCGACTGGAGGACAGCGCTGATAAAGTTCCTGCGTTCGGGAATTACGTCGTCCGATCGGGAGGAAGCCCACCTGTTGAGAAGGAGAGTGGGAAGATTCACGCTGATTGGGGATCAACTGTACAAGAAAGCTTTCTCCCGGCCCCTACTCAAGTGCGTCAGACCAGAAGACATCGAGTACAGTCTACAGGAGGTGCATCAAGGAACTTGCGGAGGACACCCAGGCGGTCGATCATTGGCCAGGAAGATACTGCTGGCCGAATATTTTTGGCCAACCCTCCAGGCGGATGCCGCTCGGACAGTGTCCACTTGCCTATCCTGCCAGAGGTATCACAACCTCTCGCACCGGCCCACAGAAGAGATGACGACATCTATAGTATCTTGCCCATTCGATCAGTGGGGCCTGGATATAGTAGGGCCCTTCCCCATAGCGACCGACCAACGAAAGTTCCTGCTCGTCGCAGTAAACTACTTCTCCAAATGGGTCGAGGTCGAGCCGCTCGCAAGAATAACCGAGCAGATGGTTCAAAAATTCATCTAGCATCACATCATACGTCGGTTCGGAATTCCACGTCGGCTCGTCCCTGACAACGGGAGACAGTTCGCCGGGCACCATCTCAAAGAATGGTGCGAAGGCTACGGGATTCAGCAGACCTTCACTTCCGTAGCGTATCCCCAAAGCAACGGACAAGCTGAAATCACCAAACGGGAGATTCTGCGAATTCTTCGAGTTCGTCTTGACCACGTCGGAGGCAACTGGCAGACGAGCTTCCGGGCGTGCTATGGGCAATCCGCACGACCCCAAAGGAGGGGGCGGGAGTGACACTGTTTCATTTTGTTTATGGAGGTGAAGCAGTCGTCCTTGTTAAAGTTTGAATTGAGTCCGGTCGTCTACAGCAATATAGTGAAGAGAACGCCGAGCGGAGACTCCTGGAGCTGGACTTGGTGGACGAAGCACGCACCAAAGCAATCGTCTGACTGACGCCCTACCGATAGAGGATACGCCAGAACTACAACAGGCGGGTAATACCTAGATCTTTTTAGGTCGACGACTTCGTGTGAAAGAAGGTGAAGCCAGTCGGGGATGTCACCAAGCTGGAGGCTCCTTAGGCCGGACCCTTTAAGGTCGTGGGAAAGCTCCAGTTGGGTGTTTATTACCTAGAAGACGAGGACGGATGGAGGCTAGAGCGTCCATGGAGTGAAAACCACCTCCAGCCGTACTGAGCTGGGTGAAAGGTGCGCTGATGTAACTAATGCCATGTAATCTTCGTTCTCTGTGTTCTTTGGCTGCAGGATTAAAAGCTAAAGTAAAGGTTTACAAAGTTATCACTAAGCGGCCAACCTCGCCTTGAAGACCGTCGAGCGGCGACGTTAAACCCTAGAGTCGGAGCGGCGACTATAAAAACCCCGCCTTGAAGACCATCGAGCGGCGACGTTATGCCCTAGAGTCGGAGCGACGACTATTAAAACCTCGCCTTGAAGACCGTCGAGCGCCGACGTTAAACCCTAGAGTCGGAGTGGCGACTATAAAAATCCCGCCTTGAAGACCGTCGAGCGGTGACGTTAAACCCTAAAGTCGGAGTGGTGACTATAAAAACCCCGCCTTGAAGACCGTCGAGCGGCGACGTTAAACCCTAGATTCGGAGCGGCGACTATAAAAAACCCCACCTTACAGACCGTCGAGCGGCGACGATAAACCCCGACCTTAGAAAATCGTCTAAGCGTATACGTTAAAATCGAAGTCGATCGACGACTATAAACCCCTGAGGTATGATCCTAAACAAATATTTCAATAATAGCATGGGTGCCACAACCGAGCGGGGCTACACATCCAAATACTTAGCAAGCAAACATCACATGAAGAGGGCGCAAAATGATTTCATTAATAAACGCTGCAGAGTGGCAGGATTACAGCCAAGGCTTACAAAAAACTCAACCGAACCCTCGCTCACTCGATGTATTCAAAGACCTCGTCGGAGATGGATTCAAGGAGTTGGACGCAGTTCACATCTTTATCAGATAGGGCCTCGAAGACATGACCGTTCGTCTTCAGCTGGCTGAGCGTCGCCTCGATCGCCAGCTCAAATGATCGGACGATCCGATCGGCCGCCTTCCTCATGAATTGGTCCGAGCGGAGGTATTGTTGCTTCAGGACCGCGAAGCAACTCAGCTCGGCCTCTTGATAGGTCTTCAGAGTGGCGCGCGCAGCCTCTAATTCCTCTTCGAGGCGCTTCACTTGGCCTTGAAGTTCAGCCTCCTTAGCCGAGCGACTCTCTCGCTCGGCAGATAGGGAGTCCTTTGCTTTCTTCAGATCTTCGGCCAACTGTCGGGCTTCTTTATTCTTTTCTTCTAAGTCGGCAATGGCCCGTTGTTTCCTCGTGGAGGCTAGGTCATGTTTCTTATCATAAGTCTTCAACTGTGCCTCTATTTGGCCCAGCCTGCTGGCCTGCTCAGCCGATTTATGCTGCTCCTCGGTGAGGAGTCGTTGGGTCTTCTCCAGCTCAGCCTTCAGACGAGCGGGCGATGGTCCCTGGGAAGAGGTTTCTCCAGAAATTTTGAGCCTCTTCAGCTCATCTTCCACTTGGGCCAGCCGCTGGCACATGGCGATATTCTCCACCCAGTACTGCAAGCAAAAATTATTGCCGAGCAGAGGTAACTTATGAACTAATGCAAATACTAACCCCGGTGGATATCTCCAGATGACTGTCGGCCAGCGCACCCGGGGGATTCATGGCCGCTCGCGCTCTCGCCTCTTCCCAGACACGGGCGAGCCGACCCCGGATGTAGACTTGTTGTTGGGGAGAGCTGGGATGGTCGCCCGGCGCAAGAAGATCCTCAGTCGGCAGGTGAAGGGTGGCGGTGACAAATCTTCTCCCGCCCGGCGCTGATTGCGCAGAGGCAGACGGACCGGAGGCTTGGGGCAGGATGTACGGGATGAATGGTTGATCGGGTTATCTTCCGCCTATCCGGAGGAAGGGAGGCGATTGACTGAACGAAGAGCGGCACCTGTAGCTCAGCCACGGACGGAGTCTGATCGGAAGAAGTAGCATCCATTGTTACGGGGGCTAGGGACAGGACGCCTCCCTCCGCAGGAGCTTGGATGGCTGAAGTAGCAGATCGGGATGGAGCCTTCCACTCGGCACCTCTTGCGAGAGAGCGATACTTCGTCGCCTGAGGACCCCGATCCCTCAATAGGAATGACGGGCGGCACGTCGCGAACTAAGTCTGGTTCGGTTGCCCCTCCCATGCTGGGCGTCCGCTCGGCGGTCCCGTCGCCCGCAGTTGTAGTTTCCCCAGCTGTGCCCTCCGGCGAGCCGATCGGAGTCTGGCCGAGCCACTCCATCTCCTTAGCAGTAGCTGCTTCGATATCGGCCTGCTTAGCCTTCATTAAACCCACTGCTCGAGCACGCATCATGATGTTGGCTGCAAAAGAAGAACATAATCAGTTAGACTCAAAGGAAGAAAATTAAAAAATTTCATACCTAGGCTGCTCGGGATCTTCACTCGGCTCGGACTTAGCCCAAACATGTACATCACGCCTTCTGGTAGCAGCAACTTGTGAATGTTGAACTTCAGCCCGGCCAACATATTGGCGGCGTGGAGGTAATCCGGTTGAGTCTTGTACCTCTTCAGCTCAGGCGGGGGTGGCATGGCGGTCTGCCATTGAGTTCGGAAGTGGGGTCGTTCAGGGAGTCTTAAATAAAAAAAATTACTCCTTTCAGTGTTTGTTGGAGGAGGGCATCTTGTCGAAAAAGACCAGGTCAATACGTGCCTGAAACAGATAGGTGTCCAGCTCAGATTGTTTAGGATAGTAAAAGTAGTGGAAGACCTGAGGGGTCAGTGGGATGCTATGCACGCAGAACAGCACCACCACACCGCATAGCAAGCGGAAGGAGTTGGGGATGAGCTGGGCAAGTGGGATTCGAAAAAAATTACAAACTTCGGTTATGCATGGATGAATGGGAAACCAGTGGCCGACTACGAACTGGTCCCGGAAGAAACAAATAGTGACGGTCGGCGGGTTGTGTGGTCCATCAGACGGGCCGGCCAGGACGATATCGTGGTCGGGCGAGAGGTCAAAGGCGTTAATAAGATGTGTCGCGTCGCCCGCATCAAACCTGGTCTCCATGGTAGTATACCAGAGACCAAGGGTCGGGTCGACTGGCTGGGAGGAACTGGCTATAGTCGGAAAACAAAAAAGCAAAAGGATTTGCTAAGGGAGTTGACGGAAAGATGAAGCAGGATCGACAAGAGGTCCACTAAACAAAACGACGAAACACCGGAAAGAGGTAAAGGCCAGAAGAGAAGATGAAGGAACGGAAGTCAAAGCTTACAGGAAAATGGATCGCCGGGGGAGAAAGCTGGGAGTTGCCGGAGCGCTAGAAGCAAGCAAAGTCGCCGGAGCAAGCGATCGAAGAGCAGAAATAGAACGCAGAGGAAGAAGTGGCGACGCTGAAGCTTTATAAAGATGGGCGCGGTCGACCGGGGTCGTCCAATCTAGGCCGCAGGAATCGAAGTGCACATCCGACCGTTGAATTCGAACCGTCAAACGTCACATCAGCAGCTGTCACCTCAGACGTGCGGCGATTGCGCCAACGACACGTGGCGTCCTCCCACGGGACAACATTTAATGGGTGTGTGCTCGGCCTTAATGGAAGTGATTTGCACGCATCACGAGGAGAGTAGGACAGTGTCAACATTAGCCGATCGGCCTGTGCCCCTTCGGAAGCGGTGAGGAAAGGCATCCAAAAATATCCAAGTACAAAGACACAAAGCACTGACCGAGGGAGAAAGATCAGTCCTACGGAGACCGAGCAGGATCCAACTCATCTATTTTAGCCGACCGACCAACTGTTCACCAGGTTACTTGTCCAGTCAGTCGGATTTGCAGCCTCCTTCGACTAGACTTGAGAGGGAGGCACATGATCCGGTGGTAGGACGAGGCCCGCCCGGTAGGAAGTCAAAGTGGTCAACATCCAGGGCAGGTAGCCGATCGGGCGAGCTATCTTCCTGAGCGACGGGGAGAATAACCGACTTGGCATATCGACAGCTCGGCCTAATGCCGAGTTTCTGACGCTCATAAGGCAAAACAGGAAGAGATGAAGGTCGAGCGGACACCCTGCTCGGCTAACCAGGAACACAGCATCGACCCGCCAATTAAGGATCCCTCGCTCGATAGGGCGGAGTCGGACATCAAATCATTGGCCGAGCGGACATCCAAGTCAGTCCGACCTTGGTGGTGCCGAGAGGGCGTTAGCCGAGCAGTCCCTTCGCTCGGCCAGGGAAAGGTGCTAGCCGAGCGGTTCCTACACTCGGCCGAGTAAAGGACAAAGGGAGCAGTTGGCGATATCTTCCTAAGAACCAGTGCCGCCGACAAAAGGTATGGTCGGCGGCATGATCAGACAGAGAATCGTACGGGGGCAACTTCCACTGTCACATCAGATATATGCTCGTGCTATTAAAGTATGACGTCCTGCACGTTTTTCTGACACATCCGTTCCATGTATGCTTTGAGGAGCGTGCACGCCTCGGGAAGCGTGCACGCGCCTTTAGGGAGCTCTATATAAGGACCCCCAGACTTCGACGGAGGTATGCTCACTTTTTCACTGTAGCTACAGTTCTCGTTTTTCCATTGTTCTACTTTTTTCCTTCCGGAGATCTTACTTAAGCGTCGAAGGGTCATCCCAGGGGAACCCCTCCCCGGCTCGACTTTGTGCTTGCAGGTCCACGTCGGTGGAAGATCTACGCTTGCAAAGTCTTCAACCAGTCAACGGGAGCGCCACATCCCTAGCGTCCATCGACTCAGCTCTCGGACAGGATCAATGATTATTTTTTAATCAATTAATCAATCAACGAAATTAATATAATTTCACACATCTCAATAGTTGCGCATATTTGAGTTAGCGTTCAGGTAATCTCATCCATGAATCCAATTCGTGTGCGAGTTAAACTTCTGTTCAATTATATCAAACCAACCCTTCATTAGACTTTAATTTCTCATTCACTCGAGAAATTTGATTTACGACAGTTGTCTTATCCCAATTAATTTATTGGTCATCAAAACTAAATTTTCAATAATCCCCCGCATAAATGGAAATTATAGATAAGTTTCAAGTCTCAAACAAGAGTTTCATTGGAAGACTATCATATCAGAGAGAGGTAGCTTATGGCTTTGAACCTTCCGTAGTATAATACAATCAGATTTACTTGGCTACCCAATGAACAATGTCTTGAATTGTTTACTCGTCGGTGTAAACTAAGACAATCATATCCATACAATAGCCCTCTAGGCTTTTACCGGTTCTCTATCGTGTCTGTTTTGACAATGGACAAAGCTTTGGATTTATAAGTGTTTTATTAAAGCGACCCGTCTTCACACTTATATAGTTGATCTCCTATTAAGAGTATTTTGTAATATCCTATTATACCCTTTGCGGTATAATATAAGAATCATTAAGAATTTTTATTAATCCTTTACTCATTTTACAAGTTACACATTTTGTCTCCAGGAATGAGTTGAAATAATTACTCTTAGGTGTCTCAAATCTTATAGTTTAGTTGTTCCTTTTGAACCATGATCTTGGAATCTTAATTTAAAATGGTTGGATTACCATTACTCGATTTAAATGTTGAGTTTTAGACTCATTCTCCTAAACATGTAGTATAGTTAATCTCTCGGTTGACCCTTTTTAACTAGTAGATCAATACAATTCTCCATATTCAATGGAAATTTCACCACTAAAATTCTACTGCTTTAATGGTATTAAATTATTTCAAGACTTACCATTTTACACTAGCGCTCTTCTCATAATTTCTTAGACACCATAATCATATATGTTCCTGTCCGAAAGCTGAGTCGATGGACGTTGGGGATGTGGCGCTCCCGTTGACTGGTCGAAGACTCTGCAAGCGTAGATCTCCCACCGACGTGGACCTGCAAGCGCAACGCCGAGCCAGGGAGGGATTCTCCAGCGATGGCCCTCCGACGCTCAAGTAAGATCTCCGGCGGAAAGAAGTAGAGCAAAGGGGAAACGAGAACTATAGCTACAGTAAAGAAGTGAGCATACCTCCGTCAAAGTCTGGGGATCCTTGTATAGGGCTCCCCAAAGGTGCGTGCACGCTCCCCGAGATGTCCACGCTCCTCAAAGCATACCTGAAATGGTCGTGTTAGAAAAGCGTGCTTGACACCATACCTTAATAGTACGAGCATATCCCTAACATGACAGTGGAAGTTTCCACCGTACTATTCTCTGTCTGACCATGCCCCTTGTCAGCAACACTAGTCTCTAAGAAGATATCGCCAGCTGCTTCCTTTGTCCCCTACCGTGCCGAGCGAAGGAACTGCTCAGCTAGCGCCTTCCGAGCGGCACCACGGCCGGGCCGATCTAGGTGTACGTTCGGCCGGTGCTTTAATGCCCGACTCCACCCTGTCGAACGAGGGAGCCTTGACTGCTGGGCCGGTGTCGTGTCACTTGTTAGCCGAGTGGGATGGTCGTTCGGCCTTCGTCTCTTTGCCTTATGAGCGTCGGAAGCTCGGCGTCAGGCCGAGCTGTCAAGGTGTCAGGCCGGCTACTCTTCCTGCTGATCGGGAAGGATCTCGCCTGATCTGACGCATACCCTGGATGTCGACCCCTTTGACTTCCTACCGGGTGGGCCCCCCTCTTACCACCGGATCATGTGTCTCCCCCTCAAGTTTAGTCAAAGGAGGCTGCAAGTCCGACTGACTAGATAAGTAGTCTGGTGAACGGTTGCCCGGTCGATTAATAGATGGGTTGGATCCCGCTCTGTCTCTGTAGGACTGATCTTTCTCTCCCGATCGGTGCCTCGTGCCTTTGTACTTGGATATTTTTCCTCACCACTTTCGAAGGGGCGCGAGCTGGTCAATGTTGACGCCGTCCGAATCTCCTCGTGATACACGCAAATCACCTCCATTAAAGCCGAGCACGCGCCCATTAAATGCTACCCTGTGAGAAGACGCCACGTGTTGCCGACGAAGCCACCGCACGTCTGAGGTGACAGCTGCTGATGTGACGTTTGGTGGTTCGAATCCAACGGTCGGATGTGCACCTCGATTCCTGTGCCCTAAATCGGACGGTTCCGATCGGTCGCGTCCATCTTTATAAGGCTTCAGCGTCTCTATTTCCTCTGCACTTTCTCCGCGTTCCCCGACAGCTTTCCTCTGGCGATTCTTCTACGCTCAGTGCTCCGGCGATTCCCGTGTGTTCAGTGCTCCGATGATTTCCTCCCTGTGTAAGCTCTCTCTCGCCATCTCCATTGTTGCTTTCTTGTCACTCATTTTTAGTCACCGCACTCTTCAATCATGTTTTTCGTCCATCTTCCCTTTCATGTCTTCGACTTTTTTCTATTTTCCGATCATGGCTAGTTCCTCCCAGTCGGTCGACCCTGCCTCTGGTCTATGGTATACCACCATGGAGACCAAGTTTGATGCGGGCGACACAACGCACCTTATCAACGCCTTCGATATTCCCTTTGACCATGAGATTATCCTGGCAGGACCGTCCGACCGACCACACATCCCGCCGACCGGCACTATCTGTTTCTTCCGAGACCAGTTCGTGGCTGGTCTTCGATTTTATAACGCCCGAAAATTCTCAAAACTATTTTAAAAATATAGTATGATTTTTCTGGAATTTTTATATATTTTTCCGCAATTTTTAGAGTAGCGGAAGTAGCAAAAACAAATAGAAAACGAAAACGGCCTAAGCGGGAATTAAACCCGAGACCTATGGTTTACGGATAATTCTAGTAACCAGTTGAACCCAGCAGGGCCGTGCTGAAAGGAAAGGGAAACATTTATATTTAAGTTTAAGTTGGGCCGAAATACCCACTTAATATAAATAGAAAATTTAAGTGGGGTTTGGTTGATTTTTGTGTTGGTTCGGCAACTTCTCCTTCACCCTAACCTCACCAACGCCACCTCTCCCTCTCCTCCCTCTCTCGGCGCCAACCACAAGGAAGACCTAGGGTTCTCTCCCTAGGGCCCCAAGGACATCTTCCGGCGATAACTCTGGCACGAGGACGCTCTCCTTCGCGAGGGGAACGCTTAGACGCGAGAAGATCGTCGAGAAGTCGTCTCCACCGGAATTCTAGCGAATAGAATTGTAAGGAAATTAACGTACGAGGTAAGAAACCCCTCACCTGCAGTATAAGTAGCTTCCGTTTGGTTTTCTATGCATCGGTTTAGTTATATGCAGATTTTTCGACATATAGGGTGTATTTAACCCTCCTCCCAGATTTAGGGATTTAGTGAGTACCTTTAGATGGGCCGGACACGTTTTTCCCCCCTTCAGTTGGAGGTTTAGATGCTGTTGGGTGCCTAAAGGTAGTCTCCCTAATAGAGAGGAGAGTTTAAGCACACTAGATGTTCGATTAAATGATTAGCTCAGTAAAATGCAACTTAGGCATTTTTAATAGCTCAGTAAATGCAATAGAAGCATTTAAAATAGCTTAGTTAGCCTTACTACAGCTTTCATGGGACTACGGTCCAATGGGTGGGCTCCCACAATCGCCTCTAGGTTCAGACAACCTAGCACTAGGTTCAGATAACCTAGTAATAGCAAGATAAGTAAATTCAGCTATACCAGTATTTTATTTTCAGTAGCACTGTACAGGATCAGATATCCATTGGGTTGGACTCTCACAGTCGTCCCTAGGTTCAGACAACCTAGTAACCCTACTAAATTCGGGACTTGCAAACCCGGGTCTAGCTAGGGATGCGCGCACAGCACGTACAGTTGTCGGACCCAAACAGCAACATGATTATGTATTTTCACTTATTATGATAATAGCTTTCAAACTCATAAACTAATTAAGTGATTATAGTTTAAGATCAGTTTTAGCTTAGTTTCAGTTTCAGTTTCAGTTTCAGTATCATGCTCCAGCTTAGTTTTTCCCCGTGAATATGCATGATAACTCTATGTTCAGTTCGTTATACATGTTTGGATGATTGTATGCCATGCCATGTTTTATATGTTCAGCATATGTTTTAAATAGCATGTTGTCAAAGCATCATTAGCATCGTATGCATGTTTTGTGAGGTAGTTGGTTTCTTACTAAGCTTTAAGCTTACAGATTCTATTTTCCTTATACTGCAGATAAGGGTAAAGGAAAGATGGACTAGCGGAGGCTGGAGGTCAATGCAATGATGAGGATGTGTGTGGATGGTGTTGGTTGCTACTCGGAAAACCTAGAGGTTCCACTGTACAAAAATTTTGTACAAAGGTCTGAACCTTTTCCTAGCTACCATGTGTTCTTTTAAATTAAATTTTGGATCGCCTGCGGAACTTAACACGTTTGATCCAAAACTTAATCTATTTGTTCTTTTAGGTTTTGACTTGGATCTCCTGCGGAACTTAACACGTTCGACCCAAATCACCTTAAGTTATTAATTTCATTAAATATTAATTTCCATAATTGGTTCCCAGTACTGACGTGGCGAGGCACACGGCCTTCTTGGATATGGGAGCAACCACCACCGACTAGACAAAACCTTTTATAGAAAGCTAATATTTAATTTCCTAAAATAACTTTAGGTTAACCGAAAAGAACAATCAAATCACAAGGAAAAGAAAAACAAAAGAACACAACATCGAAAAACATATTCGAAATTCTAGAATCGTAAGCCTCTTGTATTTGGTATTATTTCCATAAATAACTAGTATGATGCGGAAAGAAAAATTACTAGTTATACCTTGTAGAAAAACCTCTTGATCTTCTACCGTATTCCTCTTCTAACCTCGGACGTTGTGTGGGCAACGATCTTCCGAGATGAGAAACCACCAAGCACCTTCTTCTTCTCCTAGCTAGGTTCGGCCAATCACAAAGAAGCTTCACCAAGGACGAAGAACAAAACACCAACCAAGCTCCAAGGGATACAAGCTTTCTCTCCTTCTTCTTCTTCTTCTCCATGTAGTATCCGGCCACCACAAGAACTCCAAGCAAGAGATAAATTTCGGCCACCACAAAAGAGGAAGAAAGGAAGAGGATGGCCGGCCACAATAATTTTCTTCAAGGATGAATAATTTCGGCCACCACCAATGCTCCAAGGGATGCTAGAGATGAGACTTGCTTTCTCTTCTTCTTCTCCTTCCTTGATCCGGCCACAAACAAAAGCTCCACCAAGAAGATAGGTTTCGGCCAACAAGAGGAAAAGAGAGAAAGGGAAGGGCTGGCCACCACACCAAGAAAAAGAGGGAGGAAAAATAATAGAGGTTATTCACCATGAAGGCACCCCTACCCCTTCTTTTATATTCCTTGGCTTTGGTAAATAAGGAAATTTATTTATAATAAAATTTCCTTAACTTTCCTTGACAACAATTAATTAAGAAAAAATTAAATAAATTTTCCTAATTAACTGTATGTGGCCGGCCACCTCATGTAGAGCAAATAGGATAATTTTAATCAACAATTAAAACTTCCTTTTTTGTCTTTGGAAATTTTAAAAAATAAAATTTCCTTTTAAAATCCCTTCATGGTTGATAAAAAGAAATTTTTATAATTTTAATTTTCAACATGTGAATAATTTTTCAGAGAGAAAAAATAAAATATCTTTCCAATCTACAAATAAGGAAAGAGATCTAATCTCTTTCTTTTAATCTTTTTGTAGATCTTTTTAAAGAGAGATATTTTAATTTTAATTCTCTGTAATAAATTATATCTTCCACATAATAAAAATTAAAATTAAAATTCTTTTTAATTTAATGGGGGCCGGCCACCTAAGCTTGGGTTCAAGCTAGGGCCGGCCACCCATGAACCAAGGCTTGGCCGGCCCTAGATTGAACCACAAGCTAGCTTTGTCGGCCCCTTTCTCATGGGTATGAAGGTGGGTATAGGTGGGTATAGTACTCTATAAATAAGAGGCTACGATAGGGACCGAGAGGAGGAATTGGTTTTGGTCTCCCGATAAAATTAAGCATCCCGTGTTCGCCCCGAACACACAACTTAATTTTATCAATAATAATTCATTCCACTAGAGAACTATTATTGAACTACCGCACCAATCCCAAATTACATTTTTGGGCTCCTTCTTATTATGAGTGTGTTAGTCTCCCTGTGTTTAAGATATCGAATGTCCACTAATTAAGTGAGTTACTGACAACTCATTTAATTAATATCTTAGTCCAAGAGTAGTACCACTCAACCTTATTATCATGTCGGACTAAGTCCACCTACAGGGTTTAACATGACAATCCTTATGAGCTCCTCTTGAGGATATTATCAACCTAGTATCTCTAGGACACAGTTTCCTTTTATAATCAACAACACACACTATAAGTGATACCATTTCCCAACTTATCGGGCTTATTGATTCATCGAACTAAATCTCACCCATTGATAAATTAAAGAAATAAATATCAAATATATGTGCTTGTTATTATATTAGGATTAAGAGCACATACTTCCATAATAACCGAGGTCTTTGTTCCTTTATAAAGTCAGTATAAAAGAAACGACCTCAAATGGTCCTACTCAATACACTCTGAGTGTACTAGTGTAATTATATAGTCAAGATAAACTAATACCTAATTACACTACGACCTTCTAATGGTTTGTTCCTTTCCATTTTGGTCGTGAGCTACTGTTTATAATTTATAAGAAACCAATAACATGATCTTCTGTGTGTGACACCACACACCATGTTATCTACAATATAAATTAATTGAGCAACTACATTTATCATAAATGTAGACATTTGACCAATGTGATTCTTATTTCTAGATAAATGTTTATACCAAAAGCTAGGCTTTTAGTATACACTCTAACAATCTCCCACTTATACTAAAAGACTAAGCTGCCATATCAGCTGCCATACATCTGATTCCCAACCCTTCAACATGCCCATCAAAAGCTCTTGCCTTAAGGACCTTAGTGAAAGGATCTATAGGTCATTACCTGATGCAATCTAGGCAGCAACAACTTCTCCTCGTTTATACGATTTCTCGTATTGGGTGGTACTTGCGCTCTATTGTGTTTACTTGCCTTATAGACTTATGGTTTCTTCGAGTTTGCTACTGCACCAACATTATTACAATAAATTGTAACAATCTTTGGACAAACCAGAAATCATATCTAAATCTATCTTGAGGTTATTGAGTCATTCAGCTTTTATGGCTACCTCAGAGGCTTGCCATATACTAAGCTTCTATGGTGGAGCCCAAAAAAACACCTATGCTTATCACTCTTCCATAGTTATGACTTTACCTCCTAAAGTAAACACAAAACCCCGAGGTTGACTTATTATTATCCCTATCCGATTGGAAGCCAAAATCAATGCAACCCACTAGGACCAAATTAACTGCCTTGTAAGCTAGCATATAACCTCTAGTGCCTCTAAGGTACTTCAATATATGCTTTACTGCAGTCCACTGTCCTTGTCCAGAGTTATTTTAATATTTGCCAACTATGCCCTTGGCAAAACAGATTTCTTATCTCGTGCATAGCATTCATTAAGCTTCCGACAGCCGAAGCATAAAGAACTGCCTTTATTTCCTTTATCTCCTTTGATGTCTACAGAGACATATCTTTAGATAAAGTTACTCCATCCTAAAAAGGTAAGAAACCTTTCTTGGAGTTTTGCATGTTTTAAAACGAGCAAGGATTTTTCCGATGTATGAAGCTTGGGATAAGTAAAATATTCTTTTCTTGCGATCCCTTATTACTTTGATCTCAAGAATATATTCATTCTCTCAAGTCCTTTATATCGAATTGTTTGGACAACCATACCCTTACTTCTGACAACATTTTGATATTGTTTCCAACTACCAAAAATGTTATCTACGTATAGTACAAGAAATACCACCACGCTTCCATCACACCTTTTGTATACACAAGACTTACCCGGTTACTAAATAAATCCATAGGTCTGAATTACTTTTGATAAACCGGATGTTCCAAGACCTTGAAGCTTTGCCTCAGTCCATAGACTGATTGAGCTTTACACAAGATGCTCTTAGCCCTTTGCAATGAACCCTTCTGGTTGCTTTATATGGATGCTTTCTTCAAGACTTCCATTAAGGAATGCTGTCTTGACATCCACTTGCCAAATAGATAAAAGAATCCGGATAGACTTAAGCATGGCTACCAGTGAAAAAAGTTTCCTTTTTCATCAAGCCTTGCTTTGAAGGTTTCTACCTCCCTGTCTATCCCTCTTTTTTCCTATTATAGACCTTTTACACCCAAAGGCTTTTACACCACTTGGTGGTTCTACAAGCTTCCAGATTTTATTAGAATACATATATTCTAATTCTATTATTCATTACTCTTTGCCAAGATGCTGCATATTTATCTTGGAGTGTTTCGTCATATTTCCGGAGATCAGGTTCATGTCCTTCAGGGATCGAGTTCAAAAACTCTTCCAAAACATGAATCTTTTAAGGTTGCTTAACAACCCTCCCACTACGACAAGGCATTTTCTGCAATTGTGTATCATTTGTGATACGTGTTGCAGTTTTCTTGTGGTATCTCATCTTGTACAGTTGGTACTAGATTAGACATGTCTTTTATTATTTCCTTAAGAACAAATTTACTTATGAGCACGTGGTTCATTATATAGTCCTTTTAAAATCAGTCATTGATGCTAACAATGACCTTCTGATTTTTAAGACTATAAACCTACTTTTGTTTATCTAGGATAACTTACAAACAAGTGAACTCCTATCCAACTTATTATTATCCTTCTTTAACATATGTGCTGGATTTCCCGAATCCGAATAGGCTTAGCAATTCTATATGAGTAGAGAGTTCTAACTTGGAAGGTACTATGTTCACTTTCATTTTCAGAGTTTTATCCTTAAAACAAATTTGGTAATTTTCTGAATAACTCATCATCTATTTAATTATTCCATAAGAGTCCTTTATCTTCTTTTTACTACACCATTCTGTTGGGGTGTACCAGATGCAGTTAGTTGGGATTGAAATCCAACTACTGATAAGTGACTCCTAAAATCTCTCAAGAGGTACTTGTCACTACGATCTTCCATAGTGACTTTTTACTTTAACATTTCTCCGCATCAACCTTGTACTCTTTGAACTAATCAAAGTACTTAGTCTTGCGGTACATTAAGTAAATTTATTTGTATCTTGAATAGTTGTCTATAAAATAGACAAAATATTCAATACTATCTCTTGTCTGGATAGTCATAAGATCACACAAATCAGAATGAACCGATTTTAACATATCTTTGACTCCATACCTCTTAGACTTAAAAGCTTCTTGGTTATTTTCCTTCTAAGTAAGACTCGCAGGTTGGAAATATTTCCACTACCAATGAACCCAAAAGTTCATTAGCTACCAATGAATCCTACTCAAGTATAACCTAGCTTTTAGATGCCAAAGATATAATTGGTTCATTTCCGAAGGTTGCTTTCTCTTAAAATTAGAAGATGTGTTACTAATTTCCATTTGTTGCATCGTGGGAGTTATTGGATTATAAATTGTCAACCATCATACCAGAATAGATAACTTCCCTATTTTTCTTGATAACAACTTTGTTATCAAAATAGACACAATATCTATAATAGTTTAGAAACTGAAATCAGGTTCTTTCTAAACTTGGTACGTAAAGACAATTACTTAAAATCCAAATTTTATTCTTATCAAAAGATAAACATCTCCCACTGCAACAGTTACCACTTTTACAGTAGTGCCCATGTGGATGGTGATTTACCTTTCATTTAGTTGTCGGGTTTCCTGGAACCCTGCAATGAATTGCAGACATGATTAATGGCATCTTGTATCTACACTCCAGGTTCTGGTAGATAACACCACTAGACATGTTTCAACTAATGAATTAAATACACCTAAATTGTTCTTAGTTTTAAGAAGACAGTCTACCTTAATGTCCAAGTCCTATTTCCAATCATTACAATTTAGACTACTAAGTCTTTTTCTATAGTATGACTACAAGGGATTGACAAACATCCTAAGAATCACAAAAATATTTGGTCAAGATCAACTCCTTAAAATCTCCATGAATTTTGTGTATACAAAATCGAAGAGGAGATTTTATTCATTAATTTTATTATCTCGTTAACTTTACTTTATGACGAATAAAATTAATAGTTGATCGGTCTTTGATCAAATATTTGGTCAAAACTCTTTGAATTTAAAATAACATTGATTCCTCAAATAATATTATTTAAATTCACCAACACCTCAAACACCGTGAATTTTGCATGCCACGTTAGTGTGGACGTATACAAATTCATCTTTTGTAAGAGGAGGGTTTTACCCATTGACTATCTTGTCAATATAACTTTTTGACAAATAAAATTACCTCAAACACCATGAATCTTGTATGCCACGTTAGTGTGGACGTATACAAATTCAAACATTTGTAAGAGGGGTTTATTAATTTTATTATATTGCCAATCTAGTTTTATGACAAATCAATAGTTGGTTTCCCTTTGGTCACACAAGTGATAATAGTGACTCCGTTGGGGAGGATACTATTAAATGTGTCTATGTGTATACCATTACTTGACACTAAGTCCATTAATAAAATTATGCCCCTTCCGTTGGGGAAGATCACACGCTCTTAATTAACTTCCTATAGTCATCCAAAAATGGAAGTCTGTTCTAGTGATCCACAAACAAGCTCATCCGTTATGGAGGAAGGCACTCAGAGCCAACGCGCAAGCTTGTTTGCATCACTTACAAACCAGTAATGGAGACCATGAGATTTACTTAAAAATCCCTCTCCCACTTAGTTATTTATAAATGAGAAATTTTAACTATGCTAGCCTACTAAACTTGTAAACTAACATGCACACACAGCACAATATAAAAGCAATAAATAGAAAAATCTAATTTTCAACTATTATGGCTTTTATCTCTAGTTGTCCTCCGTGTGTTGTCATCCCAAGCTGCTGCCATATTTGTCCACCGCCACCGGGTCTAGCTGTCGCATCCATCTTGCTCCTAGTTCCGCTGCGCCTTTGGTCCTTAGAAGGTTCCACGCTTTGCAAGATTTGATCCGCGACATAAATAGAATTTTACATTTTCGATCCTATATTCCATAAAAGGAATGTACATGTATCTAGATCAAAAATAAAATCCTAATAAAACTAAATACAGCTCCTGCTGTATTTTAATACAATCATGCACACACATATAAATGCCCTTGACATGTCCAAGGGTCCAATCACACACATAATAACTAAAAGCCATAATAGTTGGATCCTGCATCCACAAAGTTAGCACATCCTACTATTAACCTGCCTAAATTATGTATGACATGTGCATAATTAAACTAATATCAAATACACAGAGGCAAAACCCTAGCTCTGATACCAATTGTTGGTTGCTACTCGGAAAACCTAGAGGTTCCACTGTACAAAAATTTTGTACAAAGGTCTGAACCTTTTCCTAGCTACCATGTGTTCTTTTAAATTAAATTTTGGATCGCCTGTGGAACTTAACACGTTTGATCCAAAACTTAATCTATTTGTTCTTTTAGGTTTTGACTTGGATCTCCTGCGGAACTTAACACGTTCGACCCAAATCACCTTAAGTTATTAATTCCATTAAATATTAATTTCCATAATTGGTTCCCAGTACTGACGTGGCGAGGCACACGACCTTCTTGGATATGGGAGCAACCACCACCGACTAGACAAAACCTTTTATAGAAAGCTAATATTTAATTTCCTAAAATAACTTTAGGTTAACCGAAAAGAACAATCAAATCACAAGGAAAAGAAAAAACAAAAGAACACAACATCGAAAAACATATTCGAAATTCTAGAATCGTAAGCCTCTTGTATTTGGTATTATTTCCATAAATAACTAGTATGATGCGGAAAGAAAAATTACTAGTTATACCTTGTAGAAAAACCTCTTGATCTTCTACCGTATTCCTCTTCTAACCTCGGACGTTGTGTGGGCAACGATCTTCCGAGATGAGAAACCACCAAGCACCTTCTTCTTCTCCTAGCTAGGTTCGGCCAATCACAAAGAAGCTTCACCAAGGACGAAGAACAAAACACCAACCAAGCTCCAAGGGATACAAGCTTTCTCTCCTTCTTCTTCTTCTTCTCCATGTAGTATCCGGCCACCACAAGAACTCCAAGCAAGAGATAAATTTCGGCCACCACAAAAGAGGAAGAAAGGAAGAGGATGGCCGGCCACAATAATTTTCTTCAAGGATGAATAATTTCGGCCACCACCAATGCTCCAAGGGATGCTAGAGATGAGACTTGCTTTCTCTTCTTCTTCTCCTTCCTTGATCCGGCCACAAACAAAAGCTCCACCAAGAAGATAGGTTTCGGCCAACAAGAGGAGAAGAGAGAAAGGGAAGGGCCGACCACCACACCAAGAAAAAGAGGGAGGAAAAATAATAGAGGTTGTTCACCATGAAGGCACCTCTACCCCTTCTTTTATATTCCTTGGCTTTGGTAAATAAGGAAATTTATTTATAATAAAATTTCCTTAACTTTCCTTGACAACAATTAATTAAGAAAAAAATAAATAAATTTTCCTAATTAACTGTATGTGGCCGGCCACCTCATGTAGAGCAAATAGGATAATTTTAATCAACAATTAAAACTTCCTTTTTTGTCTTTGGAAATTTTAAAAAATAAAATTTCCTTTTAAAATCCCTTCATGGTTGATAAAAAGAAATTTTTTATAATTTTAATTTTCAACATGTGAATAATTTTTCAGAGAGAAAAAATAAAATATCTTTCCAATCTACAAATAAGGAAAGAGATCTAATCTCTTTCTTTTAATCTTTTTGTAGATCTTTTTAAAGAGAGATATTTTAATTTTAATTCTCTGTAATAAATTATATCTTCCACATAATAAAAATTAAAATTAAAATTCTTTTTAATTTAATGGGGGCCGGCCACCTAAGCTTGGGTTCAAGCTAGGGCCGGCCACCCATGAACCAAGGCTTGGCCGGCCCTAGCTTGAACCACAAGCTAGCTTGGCCGGCCCTTTCTCATGGGTATGAAGGTGGGTATAGGTGGGTATAGTACTCTATAAATAAGAGGCTACGATAGGGACCGAGAGGAGGAATTGGTTTTGGTCTCCCGATAAAATTAAGCATCCCGTGTTCGCCCCGAACACACAACTTAATTTTATCAATAATAATTCATTCCACTAGAGAACTATTATTGAACTACCGCACCAATCCCAAATTACATTTTTGGGCTCCTTCTTATTATGAGTGTGTTAGTCTCCCTGTGTTTAAGATATCGAATGTCCACTAATTAAGTGAGTTACTGACAACTCATTTAATTAATATCTTAGTCCAAGAGTAGTACCACTCAACCTTATTATCATGTCGGACTAAGTCCACCTACAGGGTTTAACATGACAATCCTTATGAGCTCCTCTTGAGGATATTATCAACCTAGTATCTCTAGGACACAGTTTCCTTTTATAATCAACAACACACACTATAAGTGATACCATTTGCCAACTTATCGGGCTTATTGATTCATCGAACTAAATCTCACCCATTGATAAATTAAAGAAATAAATATCAAATATATGTGCTTGTTATTATATTAGGATTAAGAGCACACACTTCCATAATAACCGAGGTCTTTGTTCCTTTATAAAGTCAGTATAAAAGAAACGACCTCAAATGGTCCTACTCAATACACTCTGAGTGTACTAGTGTAATTATATAGTCAAGATAAACTAATACCTAATTACACTACGACCTTCTAATGGTTTGTTCCTTTCCATTTTGGTCGTGAGCTACTGTTTATAATTTATAAGGAACCAATAACATGATCTTCTGTGTGTGACACCACACACCATGTTATCTACAATATAAATTAATTGAGCAACTACATTTATCATAAATGTAGACATTTGACCAATGTGATTCTTATTTCTAGATAAATGTTTATACCAAAAGCTAGGCTTTTAGTATACACTCTAACAGATGGAACATGGAATAAAGATCCTAGGGATCCAGCAATTTCAATTAAGCATATGAACTTTTGTATTTCTATTACTCTTTGTGTTAGCATGTTAAACGCCATGAGCTAACGAACCATGCTTTAGATTATGCTTAGAATGTTAAATATATGATGTTAGAATGTTAGTTGTCATTGTTAGAGTGTTTCCTAGCCATCTTAGAATATTACATGTGATTGAGGCACGAAATAGTGCTGAAATCAGTAGTTTCAGTGCGAAATCAGAACCCAGATCGGTCTACGGACCGATCAGGGTCGAGTTGTGCCACTGGATCGGTCAGCTGACCGATCCATGCGGGAACAGAGAGTTGGCGCTTGTTATGGATCGGTCAGCCGACCGATACAGATGCGAACAGAGGAGAACGAAGCTCACTGATCGGTCGGGCTGACAGATCAGTGAGTCACTGGATCGGTCTGCCGACCGATCAGTGCACTCCTGGATCGGTCGGTAGACCGATCCAGAGGGTTGTTTCCGTGCCAGTATCATGCTGGATCGATCATTGGATCGATCCGACAGGCCAATCGATCCATGGATCGATTGAAATGCCTGATTACAGCTAGCAGGTCATCCGAGAGGCATAGGTTCTCTTCCCTAGCATGTGTACAACTCCTAGGTACACCTAGAATATTAAGATCATATTTCAAAGATAATAGTTTAGCAAAATTTTAATCAATCCAGATTTCCGCAATAGTTGTTTAGCACAGCATAACGTAACGGTCCGGCCTCGCAACCTAGTCAGTAGGAGGCGGGTCGTTACAGAGTGGTATCAGAGCAGTGTTCCATACTTCCTACACACACATCAGCATTGAACCTGCAGCTTCCAAGTAAGAATACCTCTACTTTATTTATGTATCTTGCTCTCTTGTTATAGCTCATGTTTATAAATATCTTATGTATGTTAGTATGTGATAGTATATAACATGATAGCAATAGTTATACAATTATAATTGTATTAGTTATGCATGTCCTGTCCTCCATGTCTTTAGAAATGGCACGAGGACGCCCAGCTAGAAGGACACCAGCTACTGAGCCCCAGCATGAGGCAGGCAGTTCAGTCAGCAGCAGCTAGCTGAACAGCAACAGGAGATAGCCACCCTCAGGGCTAATCAGCAGAATACCCCCACAGTCACCCCGGAACCAAATCTGACGACTCCAGTGGTCTTAGAGGTTCCACCAGTCCAGCCTACGACACCAGTAGCCCCAGCAGCAGTAGAGGAAAAGAGAGAAGCCTATTTGATCCAGTGGCAGAGAGTCAAGCCCGAGAACTTCTCAGGCACCAGTGAACCATGGGATGCTCAAGCATGGTTCAAAACACTGGAGAGTACGATGGAGCTTCTGGACTGGCCAGAACATGAGAAGGTGAAGTGCGCCTCCTTCTGTCTGACAGGAGATGCACGTATGTGGTGGGAGAGAATCAGAGCGAAGCGCCCAGTAAATCAGATGACATGGGCAGACTTCGAGAAAGAATTCTTTGAGGAGTTCTTTCACATGCGGGTTACAAACCGCCACTACAATGAGTTCATTGAGTTTCGTCAGGGCAACCTTTCAGTTGAGGAAGCCGTGAAGAAATTCAACAGGTTGGCTCGTCTATGCCCAAAGCTAGTCAGCACAGAGAAGGAACGAATCCGGTTGATGCTCAAGATGCTGAGGCCAGAGATAGCAGTGAACGTGGCTGGTGGCATACATAGGCCACAAACCACAGAGGAGTTAGTGAGCAATGCCCTGACCACAGAGCATTACCAAAACAGCATAAAGCAGCCGAAGCAAGTCTCCTCAAAGTCCAAAGGCCAAGGAAACCCTCACACTCAAAAACAGCAAGGTCACAGCTCTAACTGGAAAGGGAACTCCAACAGCAAGCGCAAATCAGGGAGGACCATCTAGCAAGCGACCCAGTTATCCAAAGTGTGCTACTTGTGGAAAATTCCACCCAGGGGTTTGTCGCAAGGGCACACGAGGATGCTTTGAATGTGGACAAGAAGGGCACATGGCCAAGCAGTGCCCGAACAAGACCGGTCTTCCTCAACCACAGCAGATTCAGTATGCAGGCCAGCCAACTCAGTTATATCAGATGCAGGCCGCTCTAGAAGGTCCATTTATCAGCCATGGCAGATTAGAAGCCCCTCCAGCTATGGCGAATGCGAGGATCTACTCACTCACCAGAGAGGACGTAGCCAATGCCTCGGCAGTTGTCACAGGTCAGATTAGCATTTTACAGTATAGTACTACTGTTCTGTTTGATACTGGGGCAACCCATTCATATATAGCCAGGATGTTCTCCGAAAAATTAGAAATACCCTCAGAGGTACTCAGTGGTCAGTTTTTGACGGCACTACCTTCAGGAGAGATCATGGCATCCACACACTGGCTCAGAGCAGTATCAGTCATTATAGCAGACAGAGAACTCTTCTGTGATCTTATCGTGCTAAATATGACTGACTACGACATCATTTTTGGAATGGACTTCTTGATCAGATACGGTGCTTCCATCGAGTGCCGTAAGCAGAAAGTCACGTTCCAACCCGAAGCAGAAGCACAGTTCGAGTTTATCGGAGAACCCAAGAGAAGGGCCAAGAAGTTTCTCTCAGCTATGAAGGCACAGACATTATTGGATTCAGGATGTACGGGGTTTTTAGCACACGTAGTCAGTACCAGTTAGGACAAGGACTGACAGCTAGCAGAGGTCCGAGTCATATGTGACTACCCAGCAGTCTTCCCTGAAGAGTTACCAGGCTTAGCACCAGACAAGGAAATAGAATTTGAGATAGAGCTCATTCCCGGTACAAATCCTATTTCCAAAGCGCCTTATCGCATGGCTCCAGCAGAACTGAAGGAACTTCATGAGCAACTACAGGAGCTGCTTGACAAAGGCTTCATACGCCCTAGTCACTCACCATGGGGAGCGCCTGTACTGTTCGTGGAGAAGAAGGACGGAAGCATGCGCCTGTGCATAGATTACAGAGCACTGAACCAAGTTACCATCAAGAACAGGTATCCTCTTCCCAGAATTGATGACCTGTTCGATCAGCTAAAGGGAGCAGCAGTGTTCTCTAAGATAGACCTCCGATCGGGTTATCATCAGGTGAAGGTTAAAGAAGGGGATATACCCAAGACAGCATTCAGGACTAGATACGGACACTACGAGTTCGTAGTCATGCCCTTCGGCGTGACAAATGCTCCAGCTACTTTCATGGACCTCATGAACAGGATATTCAGGGAATATTTAGATAAGTTCGTTATCGTGTTCATCGATGACATTCTTATCTATTCCAGAACTCAGGAAGAACACGCAGAGCACCTGAAAACAGTATTGCAGACCCTTCAGTAGAACCAGCTATACGCCAAGTTCACGAAATGTGAATTTTGGCTAGATCAGGTGTCCTTCCTGGGTCACATCATCTCAAAGGATGGTATTATGGTAGATCCCAGCAAGATAGAAGCAGTAAGTAACTGGAAGAGACCTAAGAACGCCAACGAGATCAGGAGCTTTCTGGGATTAGCAGGATATTACAGAAAGTTTGTAGAGGACTTCTCCAGGATAGCCTCCCCACTGACAGCTCTTACCAGAAAGAACAGGAAATTTCAGTGGACAGAGGACTGTGAGAACAGCTTCAGCGAGCTAAAAAGGAGATTGACCAGTGCTCCCATTTTGGCTCTACCAGACAACACCAGCAGCTTTGACATCTATAGTGATGCCTCTAAGTTGGGACTAGGAGCAGTACTGATGCAAAATGGCAAGGTGATCGCCTATGCCTCCAGACAACTCAAGGATTATGAGAAGAATTACCCTACTCATGACCTTGAGCTTGCAGCAGTAGTGTTCGCTCTCAAAATTTGGAGACATTACTTATATAGAGCTCAGTGCAGAGTGTATACAGATCATCAAAGTCTGAAGTACTTCTTCACTCAGAAGGATCTGAACATGCGACAGCGCAGATGGCTTGAGCTGGTCAAAGACTACGAAATATATATCCTCTACCATCCAGGGAAAGCCAATAAGGTGGCCGACGCACTTAGCAGAAAATCCAGTGCTACCTTATTATCTCTTACAGCCATGTCACCGCCCCTACAGAAGGAGATCGTAGATTTCGGTCTTGAACTCATCGTTGGACAGCTCTCTACTATGACCTTAGAGTCTACCTTACTTGGTGATGTTCAGTCAGCTCAGGAGCAGGACCCTGAAATTCAGAAAATCAAGCAAGGGCTAGCAGAATCAGAAAGTAGAGAATTCAGAGTGTCCGATAGCGGGGTGTTGTATTTTGGTGATAGACTCTGTGTTCCAGATCAGGAGGAGCTACGGAGACGGATTTTAGATGAGGCTCACAAGACTCCCTACGCGATGCATCCTAGCTCCACCAAAATGTATCAGGACTTGAAGAAACGTTTTTGGTGGCCTGGGATGAAGAGAGACATCGCTCGATATGTCAGCACCTGCCTAACCTGTCAGAGGGTTAAGGCAGAACATCAGAGACCAGGAGGAGTTTTGCAGCCCATACAGATACCAGAATGGAAGTGGGAAGACATTTCTATGGATTTTAGTGGGATTACCCAGAACCACGAATGGTTTTGATACCATCTGGGTAATAGTCGACAGATTGACTAAATCAGCCCACTACTTAGCTATCAGGATATCCTACTCCATGGAACAGCTAGCTCAGTTGTATCTCAAGGAGATCGTTAGATTACATGGAGTCCCACGAACCATTATTTCAGACAGAGATAGCAGATTCACATCACACTTCTGGGAGTGTGTACAGTCAGCTTTGGGCACGAAGTTAAAGTTTAGCACAGCCTTCCATCCGCAGACAGATGGACAGACGGAGCGAGTAAATCAGGTACTCGAGGATATGCTCCGAGCATGTGCCCTAGATTTCAAAGGAAGTTGGTGAAAATATCTGAGTCTAGCAGAATTTGCATACAACAACAGCTATCAGGCCACTATCGGTATGGCACCTTACGAGGCTCTCTATGGGCGGAGGTGTAGATCTCCAATCTGCTGGTATGAGAGTGGTGAACAGAAAGAATTAGAACTTCAGACAGATCTAGTAGCAGACACCACAGCAGCTATACAGCAGATCCGCCAGAGGATAGAGACAGCTCAGAGCCGCCAAAAGAACTATGCTGATACACGGCGCAGACCCTTAGAGTTTTCAGTTGGGGATTCAGTGTTCCTCAGAGTAGCTCCCATGAAGGGAGTAATGCGTTTTGGGAAGAAGGGAAAGCTAAGTCCCCGATATGTGGGACCATACCTTATCAGCAGAAGAGTGGGCAAGGTAGCATATGAGCTAGAGCTACCCCAGGAAATGTCAGCTGTCCACAATGTATTTCATATCCCAGATGCCACCCAGGTGATTGAGCCCCAGTCGGTACAGATCCTCGAAGACCTCAGCTATGACAGTCTGCCTATTCAGATAATAGACCTAGCAGTTAAGAAATTGCGGAACAAGGAAGTACCATTAGTCAAAGTTATTTGGCACAGTCACACAGCAGAAGAGGCAACTTGGGAGACAGAAGCCAGCATGAGACAGAAGTACCCAGAATTATTCTAAGTTCGAGGACGAACTTTTTATAAGGTATGGGGGATTGTAATGCCCAAAAATTCTCAAAACTATTTTAGAAATATAATATGATTTTTCTGGAATTTTTAGATATTTTTCCGGAATTTTTAGAGTAGCGGAAGTAGCAAAAACAAATAGAAAACGAAAACGGCCTAAGCGGGAATTGAACCCGAGATCTATGGTTTACGGATAATTCTAGTAACCAGTTGAACCCAGCAGGGCCGTGCTGAAAGGAAAGGGAAACATTTATAGTTAAGTTTAAGTTGGGCCGAAATACCCACTTAATATAAATAGAAAATTTAAGTGGGGTTTGGTTGATTTTTGTGTTGGTTCGGCAACTTCTCCTTCACCCTAACCTCACCGACGCCACCTCTCCCTCTCCTCCCTCTCTCGGCGCCAACCACAAGGAAGACCTAGGGTTCACTCCCTAGGGCCCCAAGGACATCTTCCGGCGATAACTGCGGCACGAGGACGCTCTCCTTCGCGAGGGGAACGCTTAGACGCGAGAAGATCGTCGAGAAGTCGTCTCCACCGGAATTCTAGCGAATAGAATTGTAAGGAAATTAGCGTACGAGGTAAGAAACCCCTCACCTGCAGTATAAGTAGCTTCTGTTTGGTTTTCTATGCATCGGTTTAGTTATATGCAGATTTTTCGACATATAGGGTGTATTTAACCCTCCTCCCAGATTTAGGGATTTAGTGAGTACCTTTAGATGGGTCGGACACGTCTTTCCCCCTTCAGTTGGAGGTTTAGATGCTGTTGGGTGCCTAAAGGTAGTCTCCCTAATAGAGAGGAGAGTTTAAGCACACTAGATGTTCGATTAAATGATTAGCTCAGTAAAATGCAACTTAGGCATTTTTAATAGCTCAGTAAATGCAATAGAAGCATTTAAAATAGCTTAGTTAGCCTTACTACAGCTTTCATGGGACTACGGTCCAATGGGTGGGCTCCCACAGTCGCCTCTAGGTTCAGACAACCTAGCACTAGGTTCAGATAACCTAGAAACAGTAAATTAAAACAGTTAGCTATATTCAGTATTTTACTTTCAGTGGCACTGTACTGGATCAGATATCCATTGGGTTGGACTCCCACAGTCGTCCCTAGGTTCAGACAACCTAGTAATCCTACTAAATTCGGGACTTGCAAACCCGGGTCTAGTTAGGGATGCGCGCACAGCACGGCCCAAACAGCAACATGATTATGTATTTTCACTTATTATGATAATATCTTTCAAACTCATAAACTAATTAAGTGATTATAGTTTAAGATCAGTTTTAGCTTAGTTTCAGTTTCAGTTTCAGTATCATGCTCCAGCTTAGTTTTTCCCCGTGAATATGCATGATAACTCTATGTTCAGTTCGTTATACATGTTTGGATGATTGTATGCCATGCCATGTTTTATATGTTCAACATATGTTTTAAATAGCATGTTTTCAAAGCATCATTAGCATCGTATGCATGTTTTGTGAGGTAATTGGTTTCTTACTAAGCTTTAAGCTTACAGATTCTATTTTCCTTATACTGCAGATAAGGGTAAAGGAAAGATGGACTAGCGGAGGCTGGAGGTCAATGCAATGATGAGGATGTGTGTGGATGAAACATGGAATAAAGATCCTAGGGATCCAACAATTTCAATTAAGCATATGAACTTTAGTATTTCTATTACTCTTTGTGTTAGCATGTTAAACGCCATGAGCTAACGAACCATGCTTTAGATTATGCTTAGAATGTTAAATATATGATGTTAGAATGTTAGTTGTCATTGTTAGAGTGTTTCCTAGCCATCTTAGAATATTACATGTGATTGAGGCACGAAATAGTGCTGAAATCAGTAGTTTAAGTGCGAAATCAAAACCCAGATCGGTCTACAGACCGATCAGGGTCGAGTTGTGCCACTGGATCGGTCAGCTGACCGATCCATGTGCGAACAGAGAGTTGGCGCCTGTTATGGATCGGTCAGCCGACCGATCCAGATGCGAACAGAGGAGAACGAAGCTCACTGATCGGTCAGCCGACCGATCAGTGAGCCACTGGATCGGTCGGGCTGACCGATCAGTGAGTCACTGGATCGGTCTGCCGACCGATCAGTGCACTCCTGGATCGGTCGGTAGATCGATCCAGCTGCGTATAGAAGCGACAGCTTATGCATCGGTCAGCCGACCAATCCAGAGGGTTGTTTCCGTGCCAGTATCAAGCTGGATCGATCATTGGATCGATCCGACAGGCCAATCAATCCATGGATCGATTGAAATGCCTGATTACAGCTAGCAGGTCATCCGAGAGGCATAGGTTCTCTTCCCTAGCATGTGTACAACTCCTAGGTACACCTAGAATATTAAGATCAGATTTCAAAGATAATAGTTTAGCAAAATTTTAATCAATCCAGATTTCCGCAATAGTAGTTTAGCACAGCATAACGTAACGGTCAGGCCTCGCAGCCTAGTCAGTAGGAGGCAGGTCATTACAGATTTCCTATCCATCCATTCATAACCGAAGTTTATAATTTCTTTCGAATCCCGCTCGCCCAACTCGTCCCCTACTCCTTCCACCTGCTGTGCGGAGTGGTGGTGTTGTTCCGAGTGCACAGCATCCCACTGACCCCTCAGGTCTTCCACTTCTTCTACTACCCCAAACAGTACGAGCTAGGCACCTACCTGTTTCAATCTCGCATTGGTCTGGTCTTCTTCGACAAGATGCCCTCTTCCAACAAACATTGGAAGGAGTATTTCTTCTATTTGAGACTTCCTGAACAACCCCACTTCCAAACTCAATGGCAGACCACCCTGCCACCCCCGCCTGAGATGAAGAGGTATAAGACTCAACTTGATTACCTCCACGGTGCTAATATGTTGGTCGGGCTGAAGTTCAACATTCACAAGTTGTTGCCAGAGGGCGTGATGTACATGTTCGGGCTAAGCCCGAACCGAGTGAAGCTCCCGAGCAGCCTAGATATGAAATTTCTTTAACTTTCTTCCTTTGAGTCTGACTGATTCTGTTTTTCTTTTACAGCCGACATCATGGTGCGTGCCCGGGAAGCTGGTATAATGAAGGCTAAGCAAGCCGAGATCGAAGCAGCTGCTGCCAAGGAGATGGAGTGGCTCGGATTGACCCCGGTCGGCTCACAAGAAGGCACGGCTAGGGAAAACACAACTGTGGGCGACGGGACCGCCGAACGGACACCCAGCGTGGGAGGGCAACTGACCCAGGAGCGGTCCAAGAGGCGCCGCCCGTTATCCTTGTTGAGGGTTCGGGGTCCTCGGGCGACGACGTACCGCTCTCCCGCAAGAGGCGCCGAACGGAGGCGCCTTCCCGATCCGCCACTTCAACCGTCCAAGCCTCTGCGAGGGGAGGCGTCCCGTCCCCAGCTCCCGCAACAGTGGAGGCTACTTCCTCCGATCGAACTCCGTCCGTGGCTGAGCTACAGGAGCCGCTCCCCATTCAGCCAATCACCTCCCTTCCTCCGGCTAGGCGGAAGATAACCCGATTAGCCATTCTTCCAGTCCGCCCTACTCAAGCCTCCGGCCCATCTGCTTCCGCTCAATCGGCGTCGAGCGGGAAACGATGCATCACTGCTACCCTTCGCCTGCCTACTGTGGATCTTCTTGCGCCAGGCGACCAACCCAACTCTCCTTAGCATCAAGTCTACATCTGGGGTCGGCTCATCCGCATCTGGGAGGAGGCGAGGGCGCGAACGGGCGCGTTGGCTGACAGCCATCTGGAAATGTCCACCGGGGTTAGTATTGTTGGTAGGTCCTAGGAAGATCGTACCGGTTACACTGTACAAAAATTTTGTACAAGTGTCGAACCTTTCCTAACAACCTATTGTGTTCTTTAGAAATTAAATTCGGAATTGCAAACCGAATTTAATATTATTGATTCCAAATTTAACTTATCTGTTCTTAATGGTTTAGACTTAAATCGCAAACGATGCTTAACATTATTAATCTAAATCAACCTATGTTATAAATTTAATTAAATATTAATTTCTAAAATTGGCTTCCAGGTTAAACATGGTGAGACACTAGGCCTTCTTGGATATGGGAGCAACCACCACTTCCTAGACAAAGCCTTTTAAAGAAATTTAATATTTAATTTCCTTATATAATTCTAGGTTTAACCAAAAGGAACAATCGAATCACAAGATCGAAAAACAAAACAAAAGAAACACAACATCGAATATCTAATCCGTAAATCTAGAATCACTAGCCTCTTGTGTTTGGAATTCATACAAAGAAAAACTAGTATGATGCGGAAAACAATGACTAGTTATACCTTTCTTTGCAAGTAAACAACCTCTTGATCTTCTACCATATTCCTCTTCTAATCTCGGGCGTTGTGTGGGCAACGATCTTCCGAGATGAGAACCACCCAAGCCCTTCTTTCTTCTTCACCAAGTTTCGGCCACCAAAGCTCCTCCAAGGATGTAGAGGTCCGACCACCAACCTTCAAGCTCCAAGGGATGCAAAAGCAAAGCCTCCTTTCTTTCCTTCTTCTCCTAGCTAGAACCGGCCACCAACAAGAGCTCCAAGAGATGGATGAACCGGCCACTAAAGAAGAATAGAAGAGGAGGATATGGCCGGCCACACCAAGGAAGAAGAGAGGAGAGGAAAATAGAATAGAGTTGTTAGCCATGAAGGCACCCCTACCCTCTCTTTTATAATCCTTGGTCTTGGCAAATAAGAAAAATTTAAATAAAACTTTCCTTAATTTCTTTGCCATGAAAAGAAAATTTTAATTAATTAAAATCAAATTCCTTTTCTTAAATCATATAGTCGGCCACCTTAAAGCTCTAAACAAGGAAAGTTTTAACAACACAAAAATTAAAACTTCCTAATTTGTTTCTGGAAATTTTAATAAAAATTTCTCTAATAATTTTTCCCTTCATGGTTGGTTATAAAAGGAAATTTTATAAATTAAAATTCCTCTTATTAAAACATGTGGATGATTTCCAAAAAGGAAAGTTTTCTCTAAAATTAAAATCTCCTTTCAATCTACAAATAAGGAAAGATATCTAATCTTTCTCTTAATCTTTTGTAGAAAACTATAAAAGAAAATATTTAATTTTTTAAACTCTTCTTTTAAATCATTGCTTTCACATAAGGAAAGATTGTAAACAAATAAAAAATCCTTTTAATATGATGTGGCCGGCCACACCAAGCTTGGGTTCAAGCTAGGATCGGTCACACCATCTTACTCATCCTAATTGCTTTGCCCGGCCCAAGCTTGGGTTCCAAGCTTGCTTGGCCGGCCCGGATGGGTATAAGGTGGGTAAGAAGTGGGTATAATTCTCTATATACAAGAGGCTATGATAGAGACCGAGAGGAGGAATTGGTTTTGGTCTCCCAATGAAATTAAGCTTCTCGTATTCGCCCCGAATACCCAACTTAATTTCATCAATAATAATTCATTTCACTAAAGAATTATTATTGAACTACCACACCAATCTCAAATTACATTTTGGGGTCCTTGTTATGAGTGTGTTAGTCTCCCTGTGTTTAAGATGTCGAATGTCTACTAATTAAATGAATTACTGACAATTCACTTAATTAATATCTCAATCCAAGAGTAGTACCACTCATCCTTATCGTCATATCAGACTAAGTCCACCTGCAGGATTTAACATGACAATCCTTATGAGCTCCTCTTGGGGACATTATCAACCTAGATTACTAGGACACAGTTTCCTTCTATAATCAACAACACACACTATAAGTAATATCATTTCCCAACTTATCAGGTCTATTGATTTATCGAGCTAAATCTCACCCTTTGATAAGTCAAAGAAATAAATACTAAATATATGTGCTTGTTATTATATTAGGATTAAGAGCACACACTTCTATAATAACTAAGGTCTTGTTCTTTTATTAAGTTAGTATAAAAAAAACTTACCTTAAATGGTCCTGCTCAATACACTTAAAGTGTACTAGTGTAATTTATCAGTCAAGATAAACTTATACTTAATTACACTACGACTATTCCAATGGTTTGTTCCTTTCCATCTTAGTCGTGAGCTACTGTTTATAATTTATAAAGAACCGATAACATGATCTTCTGTGTGTGACACCACACACAATGTTATTTACAATATAAATTAATTGAACAGCTACACTTAGCATAAATGTAAATATTTTTGACCAATGTAATTCTTTATTTTAAAATAAATGTTTACAAAAGCTAGGTTTTTAGTATACACTCCAACAAGTATTTGCAAATATCAGTTCATAAGTTACCTCTACTCGACACTAATCTTTGCTTGCAGTTCTGGGTGGAGAATATCGCCATGTGCCAGCGGCTGGCCCAAGTGGAAGATGAGCTGAAGAGGCTCAAAATTTCTGGAGAAGCCTCCTCCTCCCAAGGACCGTCGGTCACCCGTCTGAAGGCTGAGCTGGAGAGGGCTCAACAACTCCTTGCGACGGAGCAGCAAAAATCGGCTGAGCAGGCCAGTAGGTCGGGCCAGATCAAGGCACAGCTGAAGATTTATTACCAGAAACTCGATCTGACTTCCACAAGGAAACTACGGGCCATCACCGATCTGGAGGAAAAAAAACAAGGAGGACTTCCTGGTGGTCGAGCGGGAGAGTCGCTCAGCCAAGGAGGCGGAGCTGCAGGGCCAGGTGAAGCACCTTGAAGAGGAGCTGCCGGCCTCCCGTTCGGCTCTGACTAATTATCAGGAGGCCGAGTCGGGTCGTTTTACAGCCCTGAAGCAACAGTACCTCCGCTTGGACCAATTCTTAGAGAAGGTGACCAATCGGATCGTCCGCTTGTTTGAACTGGCGATTGATGCAATGCTTGGCCAACTGAAGGCGAACAACCATGTCTTTGAGGCCTTATCTGATAAAGACGTGAACCACGCCCAGCTCCTTGAATCCATTCCCGACGAAGCGAATACATTGAGTGAGCAAGGGGTCAGTTAGAAAATATTTCTGTAAGGTTTTGAATGTACTTATGTCGTTTGGCAGTGACCTATTATCAATGATCCTTTTGCGTTTTTTCTTCATATTGTTTACTATGTCATCTATTCGTTATGCCATCTGTTTGCTAAGTATTTGGCCGTATAGTTCCGATCGGCTATAGTGCCTGTCGTATGGTTATTGAAATATTCCCTAGGCTCATACCTCCGGGGTTTATAGTCGTCGCTCGACTCTAGGTTTTAACGTCTCCGCTAGACGATCTTCCAAGGCAGAAGTTTAAGGTTGTTGTTCTACCGTCGCTTGAGTCATGGGTTTAACGTCACCGCTCAACGGTCTTCCGGGCGGATATTTATAGTCGTCATTCAATTCTAGGGTTTAACGTCGCCGCTTGACGGTCTTTAAAGTGGGGTTTTTATAGTCGCCGCTCCGACTCTGGGATTTAACGTCGCCGCTCGACGATCTTCAAAGATGGGTTTTTATAGTCGTCGTTTGACTCTGGGGTTTAACGTCGCTGCTTGACGATCTTCAAAGAGGGGTTTTTATAATCGCCGCTCCGACTCTGGGGTTTAGCGTCGTCACTCGACGGTCTTCAAATCGGGGTTTTTATAGTTGCCGCTCTGAACTCTAGGTTTAACGTCGCCACTCGACAATCTTCAAAGCAGAGTTTTTATAGTCGTCACTCCAACTCTAGGGTTTAACGTCACCACTCGACGATCTTCAAAGCGGGGTTTTTATAGTCGCCGCTCCGACTCTGGGGTTTAACGTCGCCACTCGACGATCTTCAAAGCGGGGTTTTTATAGTCGCCGCTCTGATTCTGAGGTTTAACGTCACGCTCGACGATCTTCAAAGCGGGGTTTTTATAGTCGTCGCTCCAACTCTGGGGTTTAACGTCACCGCTCGACGGTCTTCAAGGCGGGGTTTTTATAGTCGACGCTCCGACTCTGGGGTTTAACGTCGCCTCTCGATGGTCTTCAAGGCGGGGTTTTTATAGTCGCCGCTCCGACTCTGGGGTTTAACGTCGCCGCTCCGACTCTGGGGTTTAACGTCGCCGCTCGACGGTCTTCAAAGCGGGGTTTTTATAGTCGCCCCTCCGACTCTGGGGTTTAACCTCGCCGCTCGACGGTCTTCAAAGCGGGGTTTTTATAGTCGCTGCTCCGACTCTGGGGTTTAACGTCGCCGCTTGACAGTCTTCAAGGCGGGGTTTTTATATTCACCGCTCCGACTATGGGGTTTAACGTCGCTGCTCGACGATATTCAAGGCGGGGTTTTTATAGTCGCCGCTCCGACTCTGGGGTTTAACGTCGCCGCTCGACGGTCTTCAAATCGGATATTTATAGTCGTCATTCGACTCTGGGGGTTAATGTCGTCGCTCGACGATCTTCAAGGCGCAGTTTTTATAGTCGTCGCTCCGACTCTGGGGTTTAACGTCGCCGCTCGACGATTTTCAGATCGGATATTTATAGTCATCGTTCGACTTTGGGGTTTAACGTTGCCACTCGACGGTCTTCAAGGAGGGGTTTTGATAGTCACCGCTCCGACTCTGGGGTTTAACGTCGTCACTCAACGGTCTTCAAATCGGATATTTATAGTCGCCGTTTGACTCTAGGGTTTAACGTCGCCGCTCGACGACCTTCAGATTGGATATTTATAGTCACCATTCGACTCTGGGGGTTTAACGTCGCCGCTGGACGGTCTTCAGAGCAGGCTGGCCGCTCGGCAATAACTTTGTAAACACTTGCTTTAGATTTTAATCCTGCAGCCGAAGGAAGTAGAAAAAATGGAAATTACATGGCATCAGTTACATCAGCGCACATTTCATCCAGCTCGGTATGGCTGGAGGTGGTTTGCACTCCATGGACGCTCTAGCCTACGTCCGTCCTCGTCCTCTAGGTAATAAACACCTGACCGAAGCTTTTCCATGACCTTGAAGGATCCGGCCCAAGGAGCCTCCAGCTTGGTGGCGTCGCCGACTGGCTTCATTTTCTTCCATACGAAGTCGTCGACCTGAAAAGATCTAGGTATTATTCGTCTGTTGTAGTTCTGGTGCATCCTCTGTCGGTAGGCTGTCAGCCGGACGGCTACTTTGGCGCGCGCCTCGTCTACCAAGTCCAGCTCCAAGAGTCTCCGCTCGGCGTTGTCCTCGCTATACTGCTGCACCCGATCGGATTCAACCCCGACTTTAATAGGGACGACTGCTTCGCCTCGATAAACCAAGTGGAACGGGGTCACTCCCATCCCCTCCTTTGGAATCGTACAGATTACCCATAGCACGCCAAGCAGCTCGTCTGCCCAGCTGCATCCGACGCGATCGAGCCGAACTCGAAGAATTCGCAGAATCTCCCGATTGGCCACTTCGGCTTGTCCGTTGCTTTGGGGATATGCTATGGAGGTGAAGGCCTGCCGAATCCCATACCCCTTGCACCATTCTCTGAGATGTTGTCCGGTGAACTGTCTTTCATTGTCAGAGACGAGCCGACGCAGGATTCCGAACCGACATATGATGTGTTGTCAGATGAATTTCTTAACCATCTGCTTGGTTATTCTTGCGAGCGGCTCAGCATCGACCCATTTAGAAAAGTAGTCTACGGCGATGAGCAGGAACTTTCGTTGGCCGGTCACCATGGGGAAGGGCCCACTATATCCATGCCCCACTGGTCGAACGGGCAGGATACTGCGGCCGCTCTCATCTCCTCCGCGGGTCGGTGTGAGAGGCTATGGTAATTCTGGTAGGACAAGCAGGTGGATACTATCCGAGCGGCATCTTCTTGGAGGGTTGGCCAAAAATATTCGGCTAGCAGTATCTTTCTGGCCAATGATCGACCGCCCGGGTGTCCTCCGCAAGTTCCTTGATGCACTTCCCGTAGAATGTAGTCGATGTCCTCTGGCCCGACACATTTGAGTAGGGGTCGGGAGAAAGCTTTCTTATATAGTTGATCCCCAATTAGCATGAATCTTCCTGCCCTTCTTCTCAACAGGTGGGATTCCTCCCGATCGGACGACGTAATTCCCGATCGCAGGAACTCTATCAGCGTTGTCCTCCAATCATTTGGGAATGTGAGTCCTTCCATTCGATCGATGTGTGTCACCAGAGATACCTGCCCGATCGGCTGCAATATAACAATCGGCGATATGGAGTTGGCTAGCTTAGCCAGCTCGTCTACACTTGGTTTTCCACTCGGGGTATCTGTTGGATCGTAGACGTTCGATAGAGGGGGGTGAATATCGATTAAAAAACATTCTTCGATAAGAGTTAAGCACAGCGGAAAAGTAAAACAATGCAATGCTAACAGAAGAACCAATTTTACTTGATTCGGAGCCTTTGGCGACTCCTACTCCAAGGCCCACACACGAGGGTGCTTTCGATGGAAAATTCACTAGCAGTTCGAAAGATATTACAAACTAAGTACAAAAAATGCTAATGAAAGAATTAAAGCAATATCGACAAAAATAAGAGACTTAAAAAGAGAAGCAGTGTGTTTGTCGGAGCTTTGCAGCGTCGCAATAGCAAAGGAGAGCGAGTTCTTCAATTCAGAGTTGTTGTTCTGAGATCCACCCCTGCCCCTTCTTTTATATGAGGCTCGGGGCACCCCGGATCCCTTCCAGGTGCCCTGGTGAGACGTGGCAGGTCCAACCAGCGAGCTCCACATAGAGACAACGCGTTCAGGATAAAAACTGCCTCCCAGGCGCCCGGATCCCCTCCGGGTGCCTGGACCACCTTTCTCCAGAGATTCCTTCTCCTGCAAGACAAGGTTAGTCCGAGACAAATATATAATATGATTCCTGCAAAATAAAGTGTTAGCACAGTTCATAAATTCAATATCAAGAGTATGACTTAGATTCCGTCTTTCCGAGACCGGAATCTAATCACGATCTCGACTTAGATGTCCGAAATTGATCTAAGTCGGATCGACGTCTAATGTTCCCTTTCCGGGAACGCGTCCTCACAGTCACTCCCTTCCAGTGACTTACCTTTACTCACCTGTCAGACGTCCGGTCAGCCCTTCGACCCGTCTGGACTTCTCGCCAGCTATCCGGTCAGCACGTCGACCTAGCTGGACTTCATGCCAAGCCTCTGGTCATCCCGTCGACCCGCTTGGACTTCGTGCCAAATGTCCGGTCAACTCGTCGACCCATTTAGACTTCCTGCCAAGCGTCCGGTCAGCCCGTCGACCTGCTTGGACTTCGTACTAGACATCCGGTCAGCCCGTCGACCTGTCTGGACTTCGCCTGCACACTCGATCAGAGTGTTAGACAATGACAAACCTAACTTAACCTGATTTGTCATTCATCAAAACCTGAGTTAGACCGTTAGTGCTAACCGCACCAACAATCTCCCCTTTTTGATGGAATGACAACCTGGTCAAGTTAGTGAAAAATATATGCAAAAATCAAGCATGATTTTTGAGGTTTTTAAGGTTTTAAGTTAGTTTTTCAAATTTGCATTTAGTTTCTCTAACTTAACCACCTATCCCTCCTCCTTTAGCATTCATCAAACAAGGACATAAGGCAAGTAACCAATTCAAGATTCAAGCACAATAAAGGTTGTAAGAAGGATGTCAAGCTAATTTGGGGGAGTTTTTAAGTTTCACTATAAAGAAATTTTAACTTTTGTAACATAACTAAGTTTTTGAAAAGTAGCTAATTGTAGCAAAATAACTTAGGAATGATTTTTGCAAGATTAATTTTCAAAATGAATTTGCAAACTTAGAAAGAATTTTTTCAGTCAAAATTTTGAAAAGATAATTTTCAGGTATAAGTGTATAAGTTTCAAATTTTAAGATCAAGTAAGTTTCAACTTTGAAACATTTTGTTTTTTTGAATATAAGTTTTCAAAATCAAAATTTCAAGGCTAAGTTTTCAAAACTAGATTTATCAAAAAAGATTTCAAACATTTAATTTTGAAACACTTTTCCAACATGAAGAAAAAAATTTTCAAAGCTGAGTATGTACTTTTCAAAACTGATTAAAACTAAGTTTGCAAAAAGATTCAATTTTCAAAATCTTGGTTTATAAAATCTAATTGAAGAGTTTAGTTTTATAAAAGTTAATTTTTAAAAGTAGATTTATCAAATTAGATTTCCAAGGATCAGATTCATTTTTAAACATTTTTCAAAAATAGATTTCAAAATATTTTTAGTATAGGAAAAATAAATATGAAAATAATTAATTCTCCCCCTAAACCTGACATTCAGAGTAGCTGTCTAACCAATTAGGTACTTACTAACTATCAGAAGATAGTAGCTTTCACTTGGTTAGTCAAGTTAAGTTTATTATAATCAGTTAGTGTTTGACTAAACTGAGTAACTTAACTTGATCACTGTATGTTTGGTATTTAACGCCCAGACTTATATCGATGCACTGACATAAGCATCTTAAGTCCAGGCAATTGGCCTATACATCTCACCCCTTTCTATGTTTGTCAATCACAAGCAAGGTAAACCTAGGGTGTTGGTGAGATGCTCAAATACTAGTCTAGGGGAACATGATTTCTAAGGGGATTTTTCTAGTCTAAGGCTAAAATTGTTTTGAAATTCTAAAAGTAGGAAAGTTTTTTTTAAAAAAAAATAAAACACTTTGAACCTAGAATTTAAAACAGTCAATTTAAAACAGTTTTGAATTTTGAAAACCGTAGTCTATTAAGCACATCTCTAATTTTCTACGCAGATTGCTAAATTCACTTTCAGGGAATGGTTTTGTAAATATGTCAGCTAAATTGGACTTGGACTCAATATATTTGAGTTCAATGTCACCTTTAGTAACATGATCCCTGATAAAGTGATGTCTAATTTCAATGTGTTTAGTTCTGGAATGATGCACTGGAGTTTTTGTTAGGTTATTTGAGCTAATGTTATCAATTAAGACTTTTACATTTATAAGGTTCAAGTTAAAGTCTTTTAGGGTGTGCATCATCCATAATAATTGTGCAACGCACTCTCCTATAGCTATATATTCTGACTCAGTTATGGATAGGGCAACACAGTGTTGCTTTCTACTAAACCAGCTGACAAGTGATGGACCCAGTAATTGACATCCGCCACTTGTGCTTTTGCGGTCTAATTTGCATCGAGCATAATCTGAGTCAGAGTACCCTATTAATTCAAAATTATTAGTCCTAGGATACCAAATACCTACATTTGTTGTTCCTTTAAGGTATCTAAAGATTCTTTTGACTTGAGTCAAATGAGATTCTTTAGCACAAGTTTGGTATCTAGCACACATACTAACTGCAAATAAGATATGTGGTCGACTTGCAGTTAAGTATAGTAGGCTACCTATGGCACTCCTATAGTATTTTAAATCATCTAGTTTTCCATTGGGGTCATCATCTAGGATTGTATTTACTGCCATAGGTGTTTTTATCTCTTTGGTGTTTTCCATACCAAATTTTTTAAGTAATTCCTTAGTATATTTTTGTTGATAAATGTAGTTACCTTCATTTGTATGTTTGATCTGTAATCCTAAAAAATAGGTTAATTTGCCTACCATACTTATTTCAAACTCGTGTTCCATTAAACTTGTAAATTCATCTAAAAATTATGAATTTGTTGAACCAAAGATTATATCATCTACGTAAATTTGTGCTATAAAAATATCTTCTTTTATTAATTTGACAAATAAGGTTGGGTCAATTTGACCTTGGTTAAACCCTTTAGAAATTAGGTAAGAAGTTAGTCTTTCATACCATGTCCTAGGTGCTTGTTTAAGTTCATATAAGGCTTTCTTCAATTTATAGACATAATCAGGGTGTTCTAGACTCTCAAACCCAGGTGGTTGTCCTATGTAGACTTCTTCTTTTATTAGTCCATTTAGGAATGCTGACTTAACATCCATTTGGTATAATCTAAACCCTTTGTGTGTTGCATAACTTAGTAACATCCTAATGGACTCTAGTCTAGCCACTGGGGCATATGTTTCATCATAGTCAAGTCCTTCTACTTGACTAAACCCCTTAGCAACTAGTCTAGCCTTATTTCTAGTAATTTCTCCAGTTTTACTTAATTTGTTTCTAAATACCCATTTTGTTTCTATTATTTTCTTATTCTTGGGTGGTGGTACCAAGTCCCAAACTTCACTACGCTCAAATTGAGCTAATTCTTCCTGCATAGCTATGACCTAGTCTGGGTCAAGTAGTGATTCAGCTATGGTTTTGGGTTCAATTTTTGAGATTAAGGATATTTGACTTAGATTTCTAAAGGATGATCTGGTTTGAGCCCTAAGATCTGGGTCACCAATTATTTGATCAGTTGGGTGATTTGGATTGACTCTTATAGTTCTAGGGGGTTGACTCTCCTGAGGTTGTTCTTGTCACGCCCCGAAGGAGTCCCTGCCAGACAAAAATCCGACAGAATCTCCCCTGTACCAGTGACAATATGAAGCATCACTACAAGCAAAATACATCAGCCACATGCGGCTGGAATATTTATATACACAACCACGCAGTTATAATAACAGCCCACACGGCTGGAATGAAACAATCACAACCACGCAGTTATATATAAAACAGCCCACACGGCTGTACTAAAAACCAACACAGCGGAAAAATGAAAACGGAAAGCCCAATACAACACAATCAACACACTGCTAGCCGGCTAGGCTTTATACAACAACCACACAACACAAATAAATACAATGCATGCCGGCACAGCTTAAACACAAATACAACACCAAAACCATAAGATAGCTACATGGCTATACATAAATACAATGCCAAAAATAAGAAAAGAATATACAAAACCAAAAATGACCTTCGGATGTGACGTAGGACCCGGCAGACAGGATACTCCGAGCGACACTCCAACCATCTACCTGAAAACATAAAGATATACATGCGGTGGTGAGTATAGGTAACCCAGCGGGTAATAGAAAAGATAGAGCATGGTCCATAAACAACATGGAGATCACAAGTATACAGTCTCAGTAGGGAATAAGAACATGATCATACTATCATAATCAATGCATCTGAACATACCTGACATAATAATCTGACATAAACTGTACAAACCACAACTAACATAATGACAGATACATACCCAATCTGGAATCGACACATGGTACAATGATCCGTAAACTCACCGGATCTGCAACAGATATACCCGTGACACCTGTGCAATATAAGTACGACTGCATATACATGTAAAATAAATGACATGTATGCAGCATGGCAACCATATGCAACAATCATATCGCAAACAAATGCAACATACCACAAACACATGCAACTAGTAACTACTAGGCATGTATGCAAATATATCTCCAAAGATGCACCGCGCATCAAATGCAAAAGTGCATGCATGCTCCATGGTCACCCCCGCCACCTCTCTAGACACCACGACCCCTGTATGGCCGAGAGGCTTGGGTCCGTGACAAACCGTACTAGCCTCCAGTACATGCAGCGCTATAGGCGCCCGAAGCGGACGGTCAGCTAAGTAGTTATCTAACTACATAGCTAACTCAAACCCTCTGACTACTGTACCCTCAAGATCCACTACTCCAGAGTGGTCGAGGCTGACAGAACACTGAGCGGCTGAATGAGCACGACAGGACTAGCTCCACTCCTAGCTGCCACTCTCCAACAGTGGCCGAATGGGCAGCTATAAACAACCGACGACTCTCTCACCACAAGGGAGACAATAGTCGTCAGTATGCAATGAATGATGACATGATATATATATAATCATGATACAAACACCGTCATCATCCATGCAACTCTAAATCCACCTAAGTACCCCACAACATGAGTATAATCATCATGATAAATCCACACATCCCACTGAACACATGTATACAACTACACACGTATAAACAACCAAAAATCTCCAATAATCCCCCTGGACGCATATGCACAGACCGTAAATACAATCAACATAACTCCTCCACAAGTACATAACCAAACACGTGTGTACATACAACCTGCAAATGTAGGGTCAACCTGATGACTCCCAAAACACATACCAACCTACATACAATCCACATTATGTACCCAATCAGCATGGTAATACTAACAGCCCGACAATCCCTACGAGACATACTCTACACGTGTAATCACAACAGAGTAGATATCAATAGTGGAGACTGTATATGAATTAAATAGATTATCACAAGGGTCAAGCATAAGTATCATGCAGGAAAAACTGCAACCGATCAGGATATAAGATAAAGCAGCCTAAACCATCACATAATAGCCATGCACTAAGATCAAGAAAAACTACGTAGAGGCCAAGGAAGAAATACCCGCCTTTAATCTGTTGATCGTGATAAGATAAATCCCACGTCGAGACGCTCGCCTCGAAACCAAGTCCTGCGATCACATGATATATATTTAGCTAATTACATAGGTAGAAAATAGCTAAATAAGCTCTTCAATCTAATTAGGGAAAACCCTAATCGAAATAGATTACTTAATTTCTTAATCCATAATCTATTAATTCATCCAAAACTCACTAATCCACACATCTTAAATCCAACTCACATAATTCATCATCAATCCAACACTAATCCAAACTCATCATAAATCCTTTCAAATCTACTAATCAGTCCAATACAGCTTACTTTAAATTCCTACAATCCATCACATAAAGATATCAACCACAATAAACATCATAAATCCAACACGCATAATTCTTCCACACAATCAATCCCTAACCCCCACATCTGATAATCCAACCACAATCAATCCAATGATCCTAAGAATAATCACATAACCAACTATATCAACCAATCATCATCAACAACTAGAAGTAAACCTTAATCCTTCTTTCAACCTTCCATGATCACCCAAAACGAAGCAAACCTAAACATTTCGAATAAATTTCAGATTAGGTTTACACTCTTAAAACTTCCAAGTACCCAACATAATCATTCTTGCTATTCCTATTAACCATTCCCGGTCAAACAATCCCATTATAAACTTAATTTAGTAACTTACTAATGGGAAAATCAGAAATGCATCACTGGAATACACTCACCTTGAGATAGAGCAACAAATCTCGTAGCCAACAACTAGCCAGCCACTGTCCGGAATCTACAACAGAACACCACCACCAATTCTTCCAAGAATCAATCCAAAAACTCAATTGTATAGCAAGGAATTGCTGAAACCCTAATCCACGGTACAAGATTCACCTTAACAGAACCTTACCTCCTCATCCGACAGCTTCCACAGAACCTAGCCGCAAGAATTGGAGAAGATGAAGTCCTGCTCAAGGAAAATCCATTACTAGATTGATCCGAAGCATTCCTGCAATCTAGAACAGGAATAACATCACCAAGAAGATCAATCAAAGAAGCTTTTTGAATCCCTGAGGTTCTAAATGAAACCCACCTCGAATCAGTCACCTCCAAATGATGTCGCCTGTTCCATTTCGCCGATTGTGAAGCAATAGACCACCCTCCAGTTAACAAGTTGATGAGGAGGAACAGATTGATGAGCTGGGGTCGCGGATCAAGCTTCTCACCTTGCCCTAGTTCGGATCCCTCCGATTGCTGTCGACAGCGCGCAAGGATCCGTAGAGGAGACAAGCGCTCCACCAGATATGATCTGAACCACCTCATTATCTTCAAGATCCGGCGGCGTTCCTCCCGTGACGCGGCGAGGACGAGATCATCGGGGAAGCCGTCGACGTCGGGTCGTCCGTGCACGTGAGAGGAAGTAGAAGAGGGGAAAATGAGAGGGGAGGAAGAAAGGAGACTCGGTCGGCGCTGGGCTGAGATGCGTCAACGCGATCGGAATGCCCACTGTGCGGTGGCTCGACGTCGCCGGGAGAGGAATCGCCGGAGAGGGCAGTGCGTGAGGGAGAAGGGAGAAGAGGAGAAAGGTTCGGGGTTGAGGGGAGGGATTTGGAAATTAGGGATTATAAGCTTAAGTTTAGGTAATTAAAACCTAAGTTAATTCCTCAATCAAATCCCACTTTAATTGGGTATTCCCAAACAGGTCTCCACTGTACCCCGAATCCATCCTATCAAAACGGGTCATACAGACTCCGTTTAAATCCTGAAAAATTTCTAAAAATTCCTGAAAAATCCAATAAGATTTTTCGTCCAATAATATTTATTATTTAATTTTACGATATCTTACAGTTCTTCTTCTTCATGACTTAGAATTTGGTTGGTTCCTTCAGAATTATTATTTTCTTAAACAAATTCAATTGGTTGAAGTTGTGTTTGTTCTAGATTTTGTTTGGATTCTTCAAATTTCACATTAGTAGTTTCTTAAATTCTTAAGGTAACCTTATTATAAACCCTGTAGCCTCTACTATTTAGGGAGTAGCCTAAAAAAAATCCATTTTCAACTTTAGAGGTAAACTTTCCTAAGTGTTCTCTTGTGTTTAAGATGAAAGTTGGGCACCCAAATACTTTAAAGTATTTTATATTGGGTTGTTTGTTATAATAAACTTTGAAAAATATTTTGTTATGGGTTTTATTTAGTGTTGTTCTGTTTTGTACATAGCAAGTTGTATTAATAGCTTCTGCCCAAAAATATTTGGGTAAGTTGTATTCATTTAACATCGTTCTAGAGGCTTCAAGTAAGGTTCTATTTTTTCTTTCTACAATCCCATTTTGTTGGGAGGTTTTAGGGCACAAAAATTCGTGATGGTAGTCATTTTCAAGACAGAATTTGTTAAAGTTATGATTTTTAAATTCTCCCCCATTATCACTTCTAATTCTTTTAATTTTAAGGTCCTTTTCATTTTCAACTTGTTTACAAAAGTTTGTAAAAATTTCAAAAGTTTCATCCTTATTTTTTAAGAATTTTACCCAGGTGAAACTAGAGTAGTCATCTATTATTACTAGACAATATCAGCTTCCATTTATTGATTTGACTCCATGGGAGTCAAATAGATCTAGGTGTAGAACTTCTAATATTGAGTTGGTTTGTGATTCATTAGTTGGTTTGTGGGTAGATTTTGTTTGCTTACCTTGTTAACAAGCATTACATATGGTTGAATCAAGGTTAGGTAATTTTGGTAGTCCTCTAACTAGTCCATTTAGTCTGCTTCTATTTCTGAAATTCGTGTGTGACATTCTTCTATGCCATAACTAGGTTTCTTCTGTTTGTGTTAAATAACACCTAATTGAAGAAGTGGTTAAGTTAATCGCATAGATGTTGTCTTTCCTAAACCCTTTTAGGCTTATGTTAGGGTTGTCTAGGTGTTTGATTAAGCATTCTGTAGATAAAAACCTGACCTTATACCTAGTATCACACAGTTGACTGATACTTAAAAGATTATACTTGAAATTTTCAACAAGTAAAACATTTGTAATAATAAAGTCAATTTTCAGTTCGATATTACCTATACCAATTATCTTGAGTTTGTCGTTGTTCCCAAAGGCAACTGTTCCTAGGCTTTTGTAGGTGAGTTCAGTGAATTTTGTGTGATCTCCAATCATATGTTTGGAGCAACCACTATCCAAAATCCACTTAGTTTCCTACAATAGGTAGGAATTGGGGTTAGTCTAACTATTGGACATATAGATTTTAAAATAATTTTTTAAAAAAATTTAAGTTTTAATTTTTAAAATAAATTTTTTTAAAAAAAATAAGTTTTAGTTTTTTTTAAAAAAAAATAAATTAAAGAAATTTAAGTTTTAATTTTTAAAATAAATTTTTAAATTAAAAAAAAAATTAAGTTTTAATTTTTAAAATAATTTTTTTAAAAAAATATATAAGTTTTAATTTTTAAAATAAATTTTTAAGAAAAAAATTTTAAGTTTTAATTTTTTTAAATAAATTTTTAAGTTAAAAGAATTTAAGTTTTAATTTTTAAAATAAATTTTTAAGTTAAAAAAAAATTAAGTTTTAATTTTTAAAATAAATTTTTAAGTTAAAAAAATTTAAGTTTTAATTTTTAAGTTAAAAGAAATTTAAGTTTTAATTTTTAAAATAAATTTTTAAAAACAATTTAAGTTTTAATTTAAAATAAATTTTTAAAACAATTTAAGTTTTAATTTTTTTTTAAATAAATTTTTAAAAAATTTAAAATAAATTTTTAAAAAATTTAAAATAAATTTTTAAGTTAAAAAAATTTTAATTTTAATTTTTAAAATAAATTTTTAAGTTAAAAAAATTTAATTTTATTTTTTTTTTAAATAAAGATTTAAGTTTTAATTTTTAAAACTAATTTAAAACAATTTATGATTAATTTTAATTTTATTTTTATTTTTAATTTAATTTTAATTTTAAGTTAATTTAATTTTAATTTTAAGTTAATTTAATTTTAATTTTAAGTTAATTTAATTTTAATTTTAATTTTAATTTTAATTTTAATTTTAAGTTAATAGTCATCTCACCCGATCTATGTTTTCAATCAGGGAATCCTATAATTTTGTGAGATGAATTAAGTTCAATTTTAGGATTTGTTTTTAACTTGTGTTAGATTCAGGTTTAGCTTTGGGTTCAACAAATATACGTTCTCTGGATAAACTTCTGGGCTATGGTGAGTCACTTGGGCATCATTAGAGTAACCATGCCTTCGAGGTTTTCCAAATAGTCCTATCCACTTAACTTAGTACAAAATCTTGGTCTAACTGGTTAGGATCCATAAAGGGTAGCTTCGGTCAGTTCCACTTAGCCAAATGCACCAGGTCGAAGTCATATCTTCCTAGACATGCATAGACTAAGCTTCCCTAACGTACTATCATCCAAAATTTCACCAGTACCATTTTTCAAGTTAAACTTGAACCCTTTTTAACTAATCCTAATTACCCTGTCGGGTAAGTTGGTTAGGGTTACCCTGCCGGGTAGGTTAGTTTTGGAGGTGTCAGCTATTCTGGAGCCTCCCCCTGAATTAATGACCATTAATTTAATTTTTTGGTTCTTGGTTTATGTCTATTTCTTTTATAATTATATTTTACTTGGTGATAGTTTAAACTTTGTTGAGTTCTAATATATTTAAATTTTAAATTTTTTTGTTTAGGTTTGTATTCTGATTTTTGATTTGGTTTATTTGACATTACGTAATATATTTTATCTTTAGGGATATAGTATTGGTTAGGTCCTATTTGCATGGTTAGACACTCTTTCGGAACCCAGGCTTTATTCGTTGGTTTGTATTGGGTTATTAACGATTTAAAGGTTTTATTTGAGTTCGACTTATATCCGAGCCCGGTTTTATTATAACATACTTTTTGATTATTTAGAATTAAGTCTAAATTTTTTGATCTGGTAGTAAATTTTTCTAACATATTTTTTAAATTATTCATTTCTAATTTTAATGATGACTTCTCCTCCTCAAGTGTTAGATCTTGAGTTGGTTTATTATTTACAATTGTTCCTTGAGGATTTGATTTTTCTCGAGGAGCAATTTTTTTTCATTTTCTAATTTAACTAACTTATTATTTAAACAAGAAATAATTTTTAAAAAATTTCGGTTTAAGGTTAGGAATACCTCTTCGGAACCTTCGGAAACGAGTACGGACTCGTGGCTCTATTCGAGTTTGGACCCGTCTTCCGATTCATCTTCCGACTCTGCTTTGAGGGCCATCAGCGTGAGGTGGCTCTGGTGCCTCTGATCTTCTGCTTCCGATTCTTCCGAGGAGGAGCCGTCCCACGTCTCTTTAAGGGCCTTCTTTTTGGTCGGCTTCGGTTTGTCGATCTTTAATCTCGGGCACTCGTTCTTGTAGTGACCCTTCTTGTTGCATCTGAAGCACGTCACACTCCTCGATTCGGTTGGAGAATTGATCTTTTGAAGATCCTTCTTGCTGAAGCTGCTTTTCTTCCTGGTGAACATCTTCCTTACCAGGTTCACCAGGTGTTCTTCATCTTCAGAGTTCTGGTCAAAATCTTCTTCAGGTTCAGACTTGTTCTTCTTTTCTTTTGAGGAACCTGCAAATAAAGCTACACCTTTCTCGACCCCGGCGTTAGTTTGCTCATGCAGTTCTAATTCACAAAAAAGCTCATCTAGTTTTAATTTTGATAAATTTTTAGAGATCTTGTAGGCATCTACGATATATGCCCACAAGTTGTTGCGTGGAAAAGCGTTTAAGGCATACCTTATTAAGTCCCGGTTCTCCATTTGGTGTCCTATTGCATGGAGTCCATTGAGAATATCTTTGATTCTTGCGTGAAGTTGGTTGGCCATTTCTCCTTCCTACATTTTTATGTTAAATATTCTATTTAGAAGCAAGTCTCGTTTCATTACCTTAGCATCGCTCGTTCCTTCGTGCAGCTCGATCCGTTTGTCTCACAGCTCTTTAGCATTTTTATGTGGTCCGACCCGGTTCAGTTCTTCTCTTGTTAACCCGCACTGTAATGTGTTGATTGCCTTGTTCTCTGTTGATGCCTTCTTCTTTAAGTCTATTGTCCATTCTTCAGGATCCAGTAGATTCCCGGAGTTGTCTACTGGTATTTTGTAGGCTCTTGTGACGCTCAGCCACTGGTCGAAATCTGTCTTGAGATATACTTCCATCCGCTTCTTCCAGTACGGGAAATCGTCCCCGTTGAAAAGGGGAGGTAGCACTGTGCTAAAGCCCTCGATCTGCGACATTTTTAATCTGCACAAAAAAAATAAATGGAAAGGTTCCAAGACTTGGTCTTAGATTAGTAGTGCGGGAAGAATTAAATAAAAATAACTAAATTGGTGTTGCACCAATTTAGATGTAATTACGACGGAAGGAGATTTCCAAAAAGGTAATTATACCAGTTTGGAATTTAACAAAAAACTGAAATCCGAAAATAAAAAAAATAAAATAAATCACCCCCTTGCCTGATTGGTGGTTGCACCAAATCAGAGCGGTACCTGCTCTGATACCACTTGTTAGATCGTAGACGTTCGATAGAGGGGGGGTGAATATCGATTAAAAAAAAAATTCTTCAATAAGAGTTAAGCGTGGTGGAAAAGTAAAACAATGCAATGCTTGTTGGTTGCTACTCGGAAAACCTAATGGTTCCACTGTACAAAAATTTTGTACAAAGGTCTGAACCTTTTTCCTAGCTACCATGTGCTCTTTTAAATTAAACTTGGATCGCCTGCGGAACTTAACACGTTTGATCCAAATTTAATCTATTTGTTCTTTTAGGTTTTGACTTGGATCTCCTGCGGAACTTAACACGTTCGATCCAAATCACCTAGGTTATTAATTCCATTAAATATTAATTCCCAAATTTGGTTTCCAGTACTGACGTGGCGAGGCACATGGCCTTCTTGGATATGGGAGCAACCACCACCGACTAGACAAAACCTTTTAAGGAAAACTAATATTTTAATTTCCTAAAATAACTTTAGGTTAACCGAAAGGAACAATCAAATCACAAGGAAAAGAAAAAATAAAAGAACACAACATCGAAAACAAATTCGAAATACTAGAATCGTATGCCTCTTGTATTTGGTATTATTTCCAAAAATTATTAGTATGATGCGGAAAGAAAAAATACTAGTTATACCTTTTAGAAAGACCTCTTGATCTTCTACCATATTCCTCTTCTAACCTCGGACGTTGTGTGGGCAACGATCTTCCGAGATGAGAAACCACCAAAGCACCTTCTTCTCCTCCTTGCTAGGTTCGGCCAAATCAAAAGCTTCACCAAGGATGAAGAAAAAAAACACCAACCAAACTCCAAGGGATGAAAGCTTTCTCTCCTTCTTCTTTTTCTTCTCCAAGTAGTATCCGACCACCACAAAAGCTCCAAGCAATGAAGAGTTTCGGCCACCACAAAGAGGAAGAGAGGGAGAGAGGATGGTCAGCGACAACACCAAGGAAAAGAGGGAGAGAATAATAGAGGTTGTGTCTCATGAAGGCACCCCAACCCCCTCTTTTATATTCCTTAGCTTTGGTAAATAAGGAAATTTAATTATAATAAAATTTCCTTAACTTTCCTTGACATGAATTAATTGAGAAAAATAAAATAAAATTTCCCAATTAACCTTGTAATGGTCGGTCACCTCATGGAGATTAAACAAGACAATTTTCAATCAACAATTAAAAATTCCTTATTTGTCTTCGGAAATTTTAAAAAATAAAATTTCCCTTTAAAATCCCTTCATGGTTGATAAAAAGAAATTTCTATAATTTTAATTTTTCAACATGTGAATAATTTTTAAAGAGAAAAAATAAAATATCTTTCCTATCTACAAATAAGGAAAGAGATCTAATCTCTTTTCTTAATCTTTTGTAGAAGAGATATTTTAATTTTAATTCTCTTCAATAAATTATATCTTCAACATAAGAAAATTTTAAAATTAAAATTCTTTTAAATTTAATGGGGGCCGGCCACCTAAGCTTGGGTCCAAGCTAGGGCCGGCCACCCATGAAGCAAGGCTTGGCCGGCCCTAGCTTGAACCACAAGCTAGCTTGGTCGGCCCCCTTATCATGGGTATGAAGGTGGGTATAGGTGGGTATAGTACTCTATAAATAAGAGGCTACGATAGGGACCGAGAGGAGGAATTGGTTTTGGTCTCCCGATAAAATTAGGCATCTCATGTTCGTCCCGAACACACAACTTAATTTTATCAATAATAATTCATTCCACTAGAGAACTATTATTGAACTACCACACCAATCCCAAATTACATTTTTGGGCTCCTTCTTATTATGAGTGTGTTAGTCTCCCTGTGTTTAAGATGTCGAATGTCCACTAATTAAGTGAGTTACTGACAACTCATTTAATTAATATCTTAATCCAAGAATAGTACCACTCAACCTTATCGTCATGTCAGACTAAGTCCACCTGCAGGGTTTAACATGACAATCTTTATGAGCTCATCTTGGGGACATTATCAACCTAGATTACTAGGACACAGTTTCCTTCTATAATCAACAACACACACTATAAGTGATATCATTTCCCAACTTATCGGGCTTATTGATTCATCGAACTAAATCTCACCCATTGATAAATCAAAGAAATAAATATCAAATATATGTGCTTGTTATTATATTAGGATTAAGAGCACACACTTCCATAATAACTGAGCTATTTGTTCCTTTATAAAGTCAGTATAAAAGAAACAACCTCAAATGGTCCTACTCAATACACTCTAAGTGTACTAGTGTAATTATATAGTCAAGATAAACTAATTCCTAATTACACTACGACCTTCCAATTGTTTGTTCCTTTCCATTTTGGTCGTGAGCTACTGTTTATAATTTATAAGGTACTGATAACATCATCTTCTGTATGTGGCACCACATACTATGTTATCTTCAATATAAATTAATTGAACAACTACAACTAAATGTAGACAATTTGACCAAATGTGATTCTTTATTCAAAATAAATGTTTACAAAAGCTTAGGCTTTCAGTATACACTCTAACAATGCTAACACAAGAACCAATTTAACTTGGTTCGGAGCCTTTGGCGACTCCTACTCCAAGGCCCGCACACGAGGGTGCTTTCGATGGGCAATTCACTAGCAGTTCGAAAGATATTACAAACTAAGTACAGAAAATGCTAATGAAAGAATTAAAGAAATACTGATAAAAATAAGAGACTTAAAAGAGAAGCAGCGCGTTTGTCGGAGCTTTACAGCATCGCAGGAGCATAGGAGAGCAAGTTCTTTAATTCAGAGTTATTGTTATGAGCTCCACCCATGCCCCTTCTTTTATATGAGGCTCAGGGCGCCCCGGATCCCTTCCGGGCGCCCTGGTGAGACGTGGCAGGTCCAACCAGCGAGCTCCACGTGGCGACGACGCGTTCAGGATAAAAACTGCCTCCCGGGCGCCCGGACCTATTCCGAGCGCTCGGACCACCTTTCTCCAGAGATTCCTTCTCCTGCAAGACAAGGTTAGTCTGAAGCAAATATATAATATGATTGCTGCAAAGCAAAGTGTTAGCACAGTTTATAAATTCAATATCAAGAGTATGACTTAGATTCCGTCTTTCCGAGACCGGAATCTAGTCACGATCTCGACTTAGAAGTCCGAAATGGATCTAAGCCGGATCGACGCCTAATGTTCCCTTTCCGGGAACGCGTCTTCACAATCACTCCCTTCCAATGACTTACCTTTACTCATCTACCAGACGTCCGGTTAGCCCTTCGACCCATCTGGACTTCTCGCCAGCTATCCGGTCAGCCCGTCGACCTAGCTGGACTTCGTGCCAAGTGTCTGGTCAGTCCGTCGACCCGCTTGGACTTCGTGCCAAATGTCCGGTCAACCCATCGACCTGTCTGGACTTCGCCTGCACACTCGATCAGAGTGTTAGACAACGACAAACCTAACATAACCTGATTTGTCATTTATGAAAACCTGAGTTAGACCATTAGTGCTAACCGCACCAACAGTATCTTCTGAATAACCAGCTCCCGGAAGTCAACCTTTAGCTTTTCAAAGGCCTCAGCGTAGAGCTTGAGACGAGTGTTGCTTATCTCGAATGTCCCCACGAGTTGCTGAGCGGCTGATAACAAGTCTGTCACACTCGCAAAACAATTAACAATGTATATTCCATTGAACCCCTTATCTTCACAATAATGTTGTAATAACAAGCCCAGGATCGATCTCTCAAGGAACTACGGGTAGGATGTAATCTTAGGATCATATGTTATTCCTATTTTTGAGGTTTTAACATATAAATGGGGGTTTTAAGCTTTGAATCTAAATCTAGCAAATGAAAAGCACAACAAATAAGAACTTAATCCAATGAATAAATAAAACCTAACTATATGTCAATAATCAAACCATACCGCATTGTGACCCTACGTTGTGATTAAATCATCAACACACACTTAAACTAAGAATGAAATACAAAACATAAAATAGATCTGATCTAAAGCGCAATTCAAACTCTAACTCAGAAATTAATCACTTAACAATTAACTAAGCATCAAACAAGAATTAAACTAAATTGCATCAATGAAATTACACTACTAAACATGAATTAAACTTAAACAAGACTAGAAAATGCTAGATTATAATGATAAGAACATAACAAAAACCAAAATAAATCTGTTCTAGCTACAAAACAGTAATAAAAGGAAATAAAATGATAAACCGTTCCAATCTCACAACCAATCTAACAATCTTCACACTCTTGTCGTCACACAAGAGGTCGGAGACGAGAACACCCAACTCCGGTCCTCAGCGGATAATCTCTACAGCGTATCAATTCCAAGATTGCTCAACATCGCCGACGGAACGCCCCCGACACACTGGAAACAACCCAGAACCCCCATAAATGGCCAAAAATCTGGAAACCTGCAATCCAAAATCTCTGGAGATGAAGTTGCGGATGATGGTTTGTTGTCGGATGGAGCTCAAGAACACCGGAGGAATGCCTCCAAATGTCACTGATGGGAATCGGAGTCGCCGATTGGAGGAACTCCTCCAAATCTGCGTTGGAACAGAGAAATGCCAAGAGAAGAATTCCGACGGAGGAAACACCCAACGACTGTTCCAGATAAACGATGAAGCTACCGAGAAGCTCTCCACCGAGGTTGATCGGAGAAGGTGTCAGAATCTTGGAGATGAACGCCGCGGGACAAAGCTGCGTGGAGGAGATCGACGAAGAGAAAGGGTACTGTATCTTCTGTTTTGAATCAGATCTAGATCTGAACGGACTGCTAAAATTGATTTGGAGCTTGATCAACGGTGAAAAGTCTCTAAAAATCCTATCCGAAGGTGTTGATCTTGATCAAGGGTCTGGATCTACTCTCCCTTAGGTCGGATGGACCAGATCTTCACTGGATGGTTCAGATCTATCTAATCTTTGATGAACGGCTCATAATGCTCCGCAACTTGATCTTCTCATTTAAACTCCGATTCAAGCACAAAGTCGGTTCGAATAGATCTAAATCTAAGATCCTTTGATGCCTACAAAATAAGAATCAAATATTAGCATCAAATAACACGAAAATAAAATAATTTGTAATTAAGTCCAAAATCGATACAGTGCATAAAATGTGATGTAACAATGATTTATACCTATGAAATCAACATCAAACAATGCATATATGAATCAAAATAATACAGTAAAATCATGGTTATCAAATCCCTCACACTTAATCTTGAACGTCTGGTGCAAGTAAAGAAAATCAAAAATCATCTCCACACAAATTCCCTAGCAATATCTAAAAGATAGTAAAAGGAATTTAACTAAGACATCTAAAGATCACAAACAATCATAAATACAATCCAAACAATAATTAGTATGTATGGTAGTTTCAATCCAATTGAAAAATTAAGCAAATTGCAATCTCACAAGGTATTTACCTATTATAGCCCTCACACTCAAACATGTGTATAAGTGGAGCTCACTCAATGCAACTCATAACATTTCACTACCATAAGTTTGCTTATTTTCTAATTCTCCACCACTATAAACATGGCATACATGAATCAAAAGGAATTATCATGAGAATTGAAATGAAATCAAGAGAAACAATTAAAGTGAATGAAATTGGCAAAAGAAAAGAATTTAATGAAGAAAATGAGAAGATGAGAGTATTGGAGGAATATACTTGATGAGTTGACCATTTTGATTTGAAAAGAGATAAATACCATTTGTCGTTACCAATTCAAAAGATCAAGCTAACCTCTCCTTCAATTTGATGGTTATCCAAAAATCTTGATACTCTATCTTCAACTTGATACTCTTTGCCACTTTTTTTTTCTTCACTGTTTTAACACTCAATTCCATCACTTGGAATCTAAAAAAATCTTAATTCACCTTATGGAGAAGAGTTTTCCTCCCCCACACTTAAAATTTGACCGTCTCGGACAATGAAACAAATCACAACTACTTGAAACACTTACAGGCACATTTCTTGTTTTCATTCTGTATTCTGCAAAATCTGTTCTATTTTTCTCTCTGTTTCTGTGGTGTATTGCAGGTGCAAATCTCTCACAATGCAGCAGAAAACTCTCCATTTCTGAACATTACAGCTCCTATCAGATCTCCAATAATTCTGATAAGGTTTCAGACATTTGGACAAAGAAATCAGCTTCACAAAATTCTATTTCAATGCTACTACTACTGTAACTTCAGGTTCAGAAATATGATTCCTGAATTTGCATATGTTGTTTCACCATACACTTGTAAAATCAATCACAGCTCCAAAACCAGCAATTCAAAGCTATTTCTGCAACTCACAGATTCAGACTTTAAAATTTCTGCAGGTTATTCCAATTCCAAAGTTTTAAATGTCTCATTGATTGGCTGCATAACTCTTTATCCAGTTAACTTCAGTCCCAAAAATTTGACTCCAACAGCAGTCCCTTGAACATAAAATCCAACAGCAGAATTGTAAATTCAGGTTCTACAATTCAGAATTGCATTTTCAATTTACAGATTTAAAGGAATTAAAGATTTGAATTCTCTGGATAAAGTTTCATAATCTGTAAATTTAGGTAGATGCAGCTGGTATCATGGAGAATTCAGCTTAACAAGACACAATATCAGCATTTCAGAAATTTAGCATATGTTCTCCAGAATTTAGATTCCTTTGCTGAAATAACCTCAGGTTTGAACACATCTTTTGCTCTTCTAAAATCTTAAAAACTTGATATCTACTCAAGCATCACAACAATCATAAAATTCAGAAATTAGTAATTCAAGTTTTCAGCATTCCAATTCCTTGGACTAAACTTCAGGAACCATTTCTAGAATTGAAGCACTTCAATTCAAAAAATTTGAGGATTACTTTGTAGGAGTTAAAGTTTAGTTTCTGCACAATTCAATTCTTAACACTTCAATTCCAGAATCCATTAATCAATTGAAGGCTTCCTCAAATCATTTACAACAAAGGAATATAGCTCATTCCAGCATTAGCAAATTCAGCAACAGGAGACACTCAATACTCATTACTGATACGAAATGGCACATAGATTTCTCACAAGCATTTGCATTAAAATTAACTTCAAAACTCAAATATTTTGTAATGAAATCACCACACCCAAATCCAGAACTTATATTCCCTGGAAATCCATTATGCATGCTGAATTCTGGTTTTGCAGTTTTCAGTTTCAGCAATTAGAATTTGTAGCAATCCAGATTAGGGAGTCACTTCAAAATTCACAGATAATATCAGAATTCAAACCAGCAACATCTTCATATGAATAACAGATTTCAGAACTTGAAGAAGTTGATAGATTACATATGTACAGCAACAACCATAAATCCAGTATTTAAGTTTCTTCATGTTAAGAAAGCTTCTTCCCAGATTCTAGTTCTGCTGATTAAACATAATTCCAGCAATTTCAACTTCTGCACTTATGTTTCAAAACTCTACCGAATGAATTTCAGAAATCTGAAATTTCAAGTTATGCATTACTGTAAGTGTATGATTTCTTTATAGCAATAATTGCAACTTATTCCTTGATGAATAGAGTAACTACTCTCCCATCGTATGGTTGAAGAAAAATTCTAGATAGCTAATGATTCCATTGTTTTTCTCAAATACTTTATTGGAAGGAAGGTCATTACCAATGTTAGGCATTCACACTAACATTTCAAAGCTTTCTGATCAACAAAATCAGTAACAAAATCTGTTTACAAAATTCAGCTTCAAGTTTCAGCATTCATAATCCAAGGAAATTTTGGCACTGAGTCATGAAGGAGTTAGCTTGGAATGAGATCCCATTACGCAGTGAATTGATAAGAGGTAGAATTTAATTTATATTCTCGACAAAAACAACAAGTATCAACTCTGGAAACTGTTGTAGATTTCAAATTATAGGTTACAGCAAACCTGTAACGACCCAATTTTCCTTATTTTGAGTTCTGAATATCTTCAAAAATATTTGAAAATGCTTTTAAAATATTCTAGAGATTTTTAGGAATTTTTAGAGTATTTTTATGTAATTTTTGGAGTCCGTTTGGTATTTTTACCGAGTGGAGAAAGTTTAAAAAAAAATAAAATAAAAACCAAAGTGCAAGAGCTGGGATTCGAACCCAGCTTCTCGGGCCCAAGCAGTAAGCGGCCCAACCAACCGAGCTGAGCTTGTTTTGTTAACTAAGTGGGGGAACAAATATATTTAAGTAATAGATGGAACCAAAATAACCCAGGTTATTTAAGGAGGTAAATTTCTTCCCGAGCCCTAAAAAAAAAATCCTTTTCCTCTCTTTTTCTCTCCCGACGACGTCGTCTTCTCCTCTCGGGCGAAACCGCCGCCGAGTCTAGGGTTTCCTCCTCTCGACGCCGGCGAGGTGTTTTCCGGCCGGTCTCCACCCGTGGGTGACTATTCCGGCAAGGAGAGCTCGGGAAATACAAGGAAAAAGGTGGAATCGAAGCTTCACCGAAACCCTAAAGCATTTCCCTTCGGTTGTAAGTCCAAGAACCCGATGTAAGTGCTTCTCACCTGCGGTAGGAGTAGCTCTCGGGGTTTTCGTTTGCGTTTTGTTGTTGTGTAATGACTAAGAGCAGCTTTTCATTCTAGCATATGGTTTTGATTCCAAGCCTTGCTTTAACAATTCGGTTTAAGACTAGGATCATGTTCCTTTGATATTTTTAGCACGGACAGAATGTTTTCTTGAGCACGGACAGAATGTTTTCCTTGAGTGTTACAACATGTTAATTTAAATGTATTTACCTTACATTTCAAGCATGTTTAAGTAGTCATATTTCCCTCAAGTCACAGCATGATCAAAGGACTGTTAAGGTTCAGAAATAAGTTGGTTTTACAATCTTGCTGTTCGAAATTTGTTGCTGCCGTGGGCTTGACCAAATTCATTTACTATGATCAAGTAGTTTTATTGCTGTTGAGCTTTGTTTTGAATATATACCTTTATACGTCAGTGGAATATGGTTCTAGAACCCCTTGTATAATGTATATAAATGAAAGAAGTACAAGTAAAGCAATACTAAGTCACAATCTGATCTTGAATTTCAGAATTTAGAATCAAAGCACACTAAGTGCTTAGATAAATGCCAAGGCATTTTATTAGAAGAAGTATTTAAAGAAGGATATAAAGAAAAGTATTTTACTTTTAAAGGGCATGTACCGGACACAAGGTCCAAGGGATGGGCTCCAAGTTGCCCTAGACATAAGGTCTAGAAGTGTCTTAATGGTTTTGGGATTAGCTTCCTCAATTCTCATTAAGAAAGGCGCGCAAAGTGGTACAATGCCGGGCCCAAGTAAAGTTGAATATTATTTTTAAAGTATACAAGTATTAATTTTGGAAACAAACAGAACAAGTTCTTTTATCAAAGTTGCCAATTTTAGCAAATTAAATTGTTGTTTCCTTTAGAGATGCATGATGTAGTTCCATTTGCTATTTTCATGTTGAGCATGTATTTCCCTGCTTTCTTTAATGCTTATGCATTCCGTATCGGATTTTGTGAGTAGAAAGCACTTACTAAGCTTTTAGCTTATAGATACTACTTTTTCCTCCTACTGCAGATATGGATAAAAATAAAGGAAAGGCTAAAGTGGCCTAGAAGAAGGCGACAAGGAGACATTGATGGTGTGTGTGTGGTGGCTGTTTATGGGAGCTTGGGAGTCTTGCTGAATTGTTATACCTGCTAGTGTTCTTTTATTTTCTGCAAAAAGAGAATTATTCTGAAATGCTAAGTTGTGTTTTAAATTGCTTCATTTGTGTGTTAGAATCAATAAGTTGGTAAATTCATATACTCAGTACTTCTTTATCATTGCTGGAATGTCAAATCTGCTGAAATGCTAAATCTGCTGGAATTAATTCGGATTGTTAAATACGCAGAATTTTTATACGTATGCTGGTATCCTAATTGGGTTAGTGTATGAAAGAAAAGCATGTGTTCGGTTTTTGTTTGAAATGAATGAGCAGTAGATGTAATTAATTTCTTTTCTTTGCTGTTAAAATATAGAATGAAATGAATGCAAGATATTAAGTGATGTAGTAAGCAGTAGGGGTATTCAAGCTTGAGAAATTTGCATGGGATGTTCGGTTGTTATAAGCTCAGTACTGTTATGTGCATGTTAGTATTCTATATGAGTTTTGCTTTAATGGAAACACTGCAACATGATTAACTTCTGCTGTAGTGACTTTTTTTTTATTACAGTAAGCGGTATACATGAATAGCTAGCAATTTCCTATGGTCGGTATTCCTTTTGTTACTGCTGGGATTTCAATCTGCTGTGAAGTAGTGTGCTCAGCATTCTTTATTACTGCTGAATTTTTGGTCTGCCGTGAATCCCTAATTGATTATAGTTTTCAACCTTTGTTAGAAGGGTGAAGTGATATGCTAATATGCTGTATTCACATGCTACTGCTGGAGTTTTTATTCTGCCGTGAGGATTAAATCTGTAGGAGTTCTTTTGTCTTATGAAAAAAGGAAAATGTATCAAGAAATTTTATGCTGCTAATGAGAGGCATGTTCTGATATACGATATGTTTTCCAATAGTTTAAAATATCTCTGGTCTTAAAGTAAGTAGTACAGTAGTTAGTAGAATCAGTAGCGGTCACCCTCAGAGTAGTAGTAAGGAGGATGGCCGTTACAGTTGGTATCAGAGCAGGTCCATTTTCCAGCAACATACACACTTCAGCATCATCCTTGCCGTCTTCAAGTAAGAAAGTATTTAAGTTCTTTCTTTATTGCTTTCCTTTATTATTATTATTTGCAGTATGGATGGATTGTTTATAAGTGATTAAGTAAGATAAGAGTTTTTAGCTATTTCCTTTCTTAATATATAAATGTGTATGTTTAGAAAGGGTAGAGAAATTATCAAATTTTCTTATTTGTTTAACTAGATGTCGAGAAGAGGACGTCTCCGTACCGCTCGTACTGAGGACCAAGTTCAGGAGGAAGAGAGGCCAGGCTCAACTGAGCCCAATCTTTCTGAAGTTGTTGCCCAACTTCAGAAACAAGTAGCTGAGCAGCAGCAAGTAATTGCCAATCTGATGGCAAATCAACAACCAGTCCCTCCTACTCCTCAAACGGTAACTGTGGAGACTCCAGTGGTAACTGAGGTTCCACCAGCTACCCAGGGAGTCGTCACAGCACCCCAGAGACAAGAAGCTTACCTTATACAGTGGCTGAAACTGAAACCAGAGAGCTTCTCAGGCACGACTGAGCCCTGGGATGCCCAGGCTTGGTTCAAAACACTGGAGAGCACCATGGAGCTTCTTGACTGGCCAGAAGTCGAGAAGGTCAAGTGTGCCTCCTTCTGCCTGACTGGAGACGCACGCATGTGGTGGGAGAGAGTCAAGAGCAAGAGGGCAGTCAATCAGATGAGATGGATTGATTTTGAGACAGAGTTCTACGACGAGTTCTTCCGCCAAAGGATCACCAATAAGCACTACGAGGAGTTTATGGAGTTCAGACAGGGTGATCTGACAGTGGAGGAAGCAGTTAAAAGATTCAACAGGCTAGCTCGTCTCTGCCCAGAACTAGTAAGTACAGAGAAGGAACGAGTCAGACTGATGCTCAGGATGCTGAAGCCAGTGATAGCACTTAATGTGAGTAGTGGAACTCACCAACCCCAGACTGGCGAAGAGCTGGTCAGCAGAGCCTTAGTAGCTGAGCATTACCTGAACAGCATGAAGGCACAACGAGAGCAGCACAAGCCAATCAAGATAGAAACCAAGACTGGGGGAAATCAGAAACCCCAGTCAAATAATCAGAACTGGAAAGGCAAGGGCACTAAAAGAAAGCAGTGGGATTCAGGAAGTAACCAGAAGGGAGGACCAGAAACCAAGCAGACTAAGCTCCTTCCCTGCCCTAAATGTGGGAGAACACATCCAGGAGCCTGCCTCTTGGGTAAGACTGGATGTTATTCTTGTGGTCAAGAAGGACACATGGCCAAACAGTGTCCTAACAAGTTCAAAACACCCCAGCCACAGCCAATACAATATGGAGCCAAGCCTCAACTACATTATATGCCTGCAACTCTGGAAGGACCTCAGATCAGTCAAGGAAGGTTGGAAGCTCCACCAGTTCCAGCCTTTGACAATGCCAGAGTATTCTCCCTTACCAAAGAGGAAGCTGCTAGTGCCTCCACGGTTGTAACAGGTCAAGTAGTTATTTTTCAGCATGTAGCTACTGCACTATTTGATACTGGGGCGACCCATTCTTTTGTATCCATACCTTTTGCCAAAGAATTACAGGTACCTACAGAAAGCATGAATTCCAAGTTCCTGACAACCCTACCTTCTGGGGAAGTCATGGAATCTAGTCAGTGGCTTCGGTTTGACCGAGAGCTATATGTTAACCTGGTAGTCTTAGCTATGCAGGATTTCGATATCATTTTTGGTATGGATTTCCTCAGCCAGTACAGTGCTTCAGTGGACTGTCGCAGAAGGAAGGTGATCTTTAGCCCAGAAGGTGAACCTTCCTTTGAATTTACAGGAGTACCAAGGAGGAAGACCCAGAAATTCCTCTCTTCTCTCACAGCTCACCAGATGTTAGCTAAAGGGTGTGCTGGTTTTCTTGCATTCATTGTGAGTACAGAGGAAGAAGAAAGACCTAAGCAGGAGGAAGTTCGGGTAGTCTGTGAGTATCCAGAGGTGTTCCCAGAAGAGCTACCTGGACTACCTCCGAATAGAGAGGTGGAGTTTGAGATTGAACTGGTTCCTGGTACCGGTCCAATTTCAAAAGCTCCATACCGCATGTCCCCAGCAGAGTTGAAAGAGATACAAGAACAACTTCAGGAGCTGCTTGACAAAGGCTTCATCCGCCCTAGTCACTCACCATGGGGAGCTCCTGTGTTGTTTGTCAAGAAGAAGGATGGATCTATGCGGATGTGCATAGATTATAGAGCTCTGAATCAAGTGACCATCAAGAACAGGTATCCACTGCCCAGGATCGATGATTTATTTGATCAATTGAAAGGGGCAACAGTGTTCTCTAAGATAGATCTGCGCTCTGGGTACCATCAGTTAAAAGTAAAGGAGAGTGATATACCCAGAACTGCTTTCAGGACCAGATATGGACACTATGAATTCGTGGTTATGCCTTTTGGTGTGACTAATGCACCTGCAGTCTTCATGGACTTGATGAATAGAGTGTTCAGTGAATACCTTGACAAGTTTGTCATTGTGTTCATCGACGACATTCTAATCTATTCCAGAACTTCAGAGGAGCATGACACGCACTTGAGAATAGTTCTGCAGACCCTTCAACAAAAGCAACTCTATGCTAAATTCTCAAAGTGCGAGTTCTGGTTGGAACAGGTGGCATTTCTAGGTCACATTGTTTCAAAAGAAGGTATTCAGGTAGATCCAGCCAAAGTAGAAGCGGTCAGCAACTGGAAGAGACCCAAGAATGCCAGGGAGATCAGAAGCTTCCTTGGTTTAGCTGGGTACTACAGGAAATTTGTGGAGGACTTTTCCAGGATAGCCTCTCCACTTACAGCCCTCACCAGGAAGGACAAGAAGTTTGAATGGTCAGATAAATGTGAGCAGAGTTTTCAAGAACTCAAGAGGAGACTGACCAGTGCTCCTATATTGACTGTTCCAGAGGATGACAAGAGTTTTGACATCTACAGTGATGCTTCCAAGATGGGCTTAGGAGCTGTACTCATGCAGGAAGGAAAAGTTGTAGCTTATGCTTCCAGACAACTCAAAGACTACGAGAAGAACTACCCCACTCATGATCTTGAGCTGGCAGCTGTGGTCTTTGCACTGAAACTCTGGCGACACTATTTGTATGGAGTCCAGTGCAGAATCTTCACAGACCATCAGAGTCTTAAGTACTTCTTCACTCAGAAGGACTTAAACATGAGACAGCGCAGGTGGCTAGAGTTGGTCAAAGATTATGACTGTGAAATCCTCTACCACCCAGGTAAAGCTAATAAAGTGGCAGATGCACTAAGCAGAAAGTCCAGTGCATCCTTGATGTCCTTATCATCATTAGCCCTGCCACTACAGAAGGAGTTGTCAGATTTCGGACTTGAAATTATTTATGGGCAACTTTCTGCATTGACCCTAGAGTCAACCCTGCTTGAGGATATACAGAAAAAGCAAAGTGAAGATCCAGATATCCAAAAGATCAAGCAAGGAATACAAGAAGAAGGAAATTCAGAATTTCGAGTATCAGACAGTGGAATTCTTTATCAGGGAAATCGCCTTTGTGTTCCCAATGATGAAGAGCTGAGAAAGAGAATTTTAGAAGAGGCCCATAGTACGTCATATTCTATGCATCCTGGTTCTACCAAGATGTACCAGGACGTGAAACAGAAGTTCTGGTGGTCTGGACTCAAAAGAGATGTAGTTAAATATGTCAGTACCTGCCTGACATGTCAGAGAGTCAAAGCAGAACACCAGAGACCAGGAGGAGTTTTACAACCTCTTCCTATACCAGAGTGGAAGTGGGAAGACATCTCTATGGACTTCATAACAGGTCTCCCAAGAACTACGAATGGATATGATGCAATATGGATAATAGTGGATAGATTGACCAAGTCTGCCCATTTTCTAGCCATCAAGGTGTCCCACTCTATAGAGCAGTTGGCACAGTTATATGTTAAGGAGGTGATCAGACTTCATGGAGTTCCCAAATCTATTGTTTCTGATAGGGATGGGCGCTTCACCTCTCACTTCTGGGAGTGTGTTCAGACTGCACTAGGCACCAAACTCAAGTTCAGCACAGCCTTCCATCCTCAGACCGATGGACAGACAAAGCGAGTAAATCAGATCCTAGAAGATATGCTCAGGGCTTGTGCACTAGATTTTAAAGGCAGTTGGTGCAAGTATCTGTGCTTAGCTGAGTTTGCCTACAATAATAGCTATCAGGCTACCATCAAGATGGCACCATATGAGGCGTTGTATGGCAGAAAGTGCAGATCGCCTATATGCTGGCAAGAAGCAGGTGAAAGAAAAGAAATGGAAGTAGAGCTGGGCATTCAGACAGAAGAAACCACTCAGGCTGTCCAGAAAATCAGACAGAGGATTGAGACTGCCCAGAGTAGACAGAAAAGCTATGCTGACACACGCCGTAGGCCACTGGAATTTCAAGAAGGAGATTCAGTGTTTCTCAAAGTTGCTCCTATGAAGGGAGTGATGAGATTTGGCAAGAAGGGCAAATTGAGTCCTCGCTATGTAGGACCTTATCTGATTTCAGAAAGGATTGGTAAGGTAGCTTATAAACTGGAATTACCACAAGACATGTCAGCAATACACAATGTGTTTCATGTCTCCATGTTAAAGAAGTGCCTCCATGACCCTAGCCAAGTAATTGAGCCTCAGTCAGTGCAGATCCAAGAGGATCTTAGTTTTGAGAGTAGACCTACACGGATAGTGGACAGAGCAGTCAAGAGACTAAGAAGCAAAGAAGTACCACTAGTGAAGGTCGTCTGGCAGAACCAGGAACACGAGGAAGTCACTTGGGAGCGGGAGGATAGTATGAGACAGAAATATCCAGAACTATTCTAAGTTCGAGGACGAACTTTTTATAAGGTATGGGGAATTGTAACGACCCAATTTTCCTTATTTTGAGTTTTGAATATCTTTAAAAATATTTGAAAATGCTTTTAAAATATTCTAGAGATTTTTAGAAATTTTTAGAGTATTTTTATGCAATTTTTGGAGTCCGTTTGGTATTTTTACCGAGTGGAGAAAGTTTAAAAAAAAATAAAATAAAAACCAAAGTGCAAGAGCTGGGATTCGAACCCAGCTTCTCGGGCCCAAGCAGTAAGCGGCCCAACCAACCGAGCTAAGCTTGTTTTGTTAACTAAGTGGGGGAACAAATATATTTAAGTAATAGATGGAACCAAAATAACCCAGGTTATTTAAGGAGGTAAATTTCTTCCCGAGCCCTAAAAAAAAAATCCTTTTCCTCTCTTTTTCTCTCCCGACGACGCCGTCTTCTCCTCTCGGGCGAAACCGCCGCCGAGTCTAGGGTTTCCTCCTCTCGACGCCGGCGAGGTGTTTTCCGGCCGGTCTCCACCCGTGGGTGACTATTCCGGCAAGGAGAGCTCGGGAAATACAAGGAAAAAGGTGGAATCGAAGCTTCACCGAAACCCTAAAGCATTTCCCTTCGGTTGTAAGTCCAAGAACCCGATGTAAGTGCTTCTCACCTGCGGTAGGAGTAGCTCTCGAGGTTTTCGTTTGCGTTTTGTTGTTGTGTAATGAATAAGAGCAGCTTTTCATTCTAGCATATGGTTTTGATTCCAAGCCTTGCTTTAACAATTCGGTTTAAGACTAGGATCATGTTCCTTTGATATTTTTAGCACGGACAGAATGTTTTCTTGAGCACGGACAGAATGTTTTCCTTGAGTGTTACAACATGTTAATTTAAATGTATTTACCTTACATTTCAAGCATGTTTAAGTAGTCATATTTCCCTCAAGTCACAGCATGATCAAAGGACTGTTAAGGTTCAGAAATAAGTTGGTTTTACAATCTTGCTGTTCGAAATTTGTTGCTGCCGTGGGCTTGACCAAATTCATTTACTATGATCAAGTAGTTTTATTGCTGTTGAGCTTTGTTTTGAATATATACCTTTATACGTCAGTGGAATATGGTTCTAGAACCCCTTGTATAATGTATATAAATGAAAGAAGTACAAGTAAAGCAATACTAAGTCACAATCTGATCTTGAATTTCAGAATTTAGAATCAAAGCACACTAAGTGCTTAGATAAATGCCAAGGCATTTTATTAGAAGAAGTATTTAAAGAAGGATATAAAGAAAAGTATTTTACTTTTAAAGGGCATGTACCGGACACAAGGTCCAAGGGATGGGCTCCAAGTTGCCCTAGACATAAGGTCTAGAAGTGTCTTAATGGTTTTGGGATTAGCTACCTCAATTCTCATTAAGAAAGGCGCGCAAAGTGGTACAATGCCGGGCCCAAGTAAAGTTGAATATTATTTTTAAAGTATACAAGTATTAATTTGGAAACAAACAGAACAAGTTCTTTTATCAAAGTTGCCAATTTTAGCAAATTAAATTGTTGTTTCCTTTAGAGATGCATGATGTAGTTCCATTTGCTATTTTCATGTTGAGCATGTATTTCCCTGCTTTAATGCTTATGCATTCCGTATCGGATTTTGTGAGTAGAAAGCACTTACTAAGCTTTTAGCTTATAGATACTACTTTTTCCTCCTACTGCAGATATGGATAAAAATAAAGGAAAGGCTAAAGTGGCTTAGAAGAAGGCGACAAGGAGACATTGATGGTGTGTGTGTGGTGGCTGTTTATGGGAGCTTGGGAGTCTTGCTGAATTGTTATACCTGCTAGTGTTCTTTTATTTTCTGCAAAAAGAGAATTATTCTGAAATGCTAAGTTGTGTTTTAAATTGCTTCATTTGTGTGTTAGAATCAATAAGTTGGTAAATTCGTATACTCAGTACTTCTTTATCATTGCTGGAATGTCAAATCTGCTGAAATGCTAAATCTGCTGGAATTAATTCGGATTGTTAAATACGCAGAATTTTTATACGTATGCTGGTATCCTAACTGGGTTAGTGTATGAAAGAAAAGCATGTGTTCGGTTTTTGTTTGAAATGAATGAGCAGTAGATGTAATTAATTTCTTTTCTTTGCTGTTAAAATATAGAATGAAATGAATGCAAGATATTAAGTGATGTAGTAAGCAGTAGGGGTATTCAAGCTTGAGAAATTTGCATGGGATGTTCGGTTGTTATAAGCTCAGTACTGTTATGTGCATGTTAGTATTCTATATGAGTTTTGCTTTAATGGAAACACTGCAACATGATTAACTTCTGCTGTAGTGACTTTTTTTTTATTACAGTAAGCGGTATACATGAATAGCTAGCAATTTCCTATGGTCGGTATTCCTTTTGTTACTGCTGGGATTTCAATCTGCTGTGAAGTAGTGTGCTCAGCATTCTTTATTACTGCTGAATTTTTGGTCTGCCGTGAATCCCTAATTGATTATAGTTTGCAACCTTTGTTAGAAGGGTGAAGTGATATGCTAATATGCTGTATTCACATGCTACTGCTGGAGTTTTTATTCTGCCGTGAGGATTAAATCTGTAGGAGTTCTTTTGTCTTATGAAAAAAGGAAAATGTATCAAGAAATTTTATGCTGCTAATGAGAGGCATGTTCTGATATACGATATGTTTTCCAATAGTTTAAAATATCTCTGGTCTTAAAGTAAGTAGTACAGTAGTTAGTAGAATCAGTAGCGGTCACCCTCAGAGTAGTAGTAAGGAGGATGGCCGTTACAAAACCTTTACTGAATTCTATGCATTGATTACAGCAACAACACATAATAGCACTCGAGTACACTGAGGTTTCAAGATTTTAACACCATAAAATGACTCAATTTTGAATTCTGTTGTAGCCTTTGCCATGCACATCCTAGTATCCTGCTCTCTTCAAAATCTGCAACTTTAACCATCTCTGAAATTAGATTAAGTTCCAGCAGGAGCACAGATCATTATAGCCACCAAAGAAATAGAATGTCAGAAACATCTCATTTAGGAAATGAAAATCGAGTGCTCCACTTTATTTGACACATGGATTTGGCACTGTTGAGAAATCAGCAATTCAAATTTCCCGCAGCAACATATTTCAAATCCTTGGATTGAGTTTCAAGAACCACTTCTGGAGTTGCCACAAACAAATTCAAAGACCTAAGGATTCAAGTTCAGCAACATCTTGCTTTCAACAAATCTTGAGCTCACATATTCAAAACTGGCTGAATAGATAATAGATTGCAGAAATCAGTAACTTCTGAATTCAATGTTCTGTTGTTCTTCTATAGATTGCAGAAATCAGTAAATTCCTTATTCTGTAGAATTCTACACTCTGTTTATTTCTGTGTCAATCCGAACATTTCCTTCTATGAACTTTTCTTGCTTTATACTCATGAACATTAGCTTCATTAATCACCTAGAACAGCCTATCATCAGTAACTTCTGAATTCTGGATTTCCAGATTTCAACTTCAGACTTCACCTGATCAAAATTTTCAGTAAGTCAGCAATCAAGTTCAGCAAAAATTCAAGGGTTTCAAACTTCAGATTCTTTAAGAGAATGCCTGCACTTCACAATCCAGGACATTTAATTCAGTTTCACTGCTCTTCACTAATGATCACGAATTTCAGCAATCCAATAGGCTGTTTACACTCCTTCTATGCCTGCACTTCACAATCTAGGAATTAGAATTTATGAAGTTTTAAGTTTCAGGGATTTCTGAAGCTGAAGAGTTGCTTAATTCTAATCCTTAACTTTCTAAATTGATGTTACTGTACTTCCAGAAATGATTTCTGAAACTCAGTCCAGCAACAAAAATTTTATAACTTGAGTCGGAATTCAAGAGCTCCTACAACCTGTAATCAACTTGGTGCACAAAAATTGAATGTCCTACTTGAGTATCAGCAAAACAAATTCCGGTCCTCTATGTTGGTGCAATTTCCAGTATGTCAAGGTTGACCTAGTTGACCAAGCGTAAACCTTAGTCATGGTTTCGATGTTTGACAATACAGAAAGACATGTAGACATGGACAATGCAGGTGCAGTTGTCCATACGGAGAGATACTGATCAGGGTCTGATCAGGTTGAATGAAGAAGAGTCAAGTAGGTCAAGGTTGACCGGATACTTGACTGGGAAGTCCTAACTGGGATGTTAGGCAGTTCGGAAAGTCCTGGTGAGTGAAACTAGGCAGTTCGAAAAGTCCTGGTGAGTGAAGCCAGGCAGTTCGGAAAGTCCTGGTGAGTGAAGCCAGGTGAAAATCCTAGTGAGTGAAGCTAGGTGAAAGCGAAAAGTCCTGGTGAGTGAAGCCAGACAGTTCGGAAAGTCCTGGTAAGTGAAGCCAGGCAGTCAGGAAATCTTGGTGAGTGAAGCCAGGTGAAAATCCTAGTGAGTGAAGCTAGGTGAAAGTGAAAGTCCTGGTGAGTGAAGCCAGGCAGTTGGTGAAAGTCCTGGTGAGTGAAGCCAGGCAGTTGGAGAAAGTCCTGGTGAGTGAAGCTAGGCAGTTGGGAAAGACCTAGTGAGTGAAGCTAGGCAGTTTGGAAGTCCTGGTGAGTGAAGCCAGGCAAGGGAAATCCAGATGGGTCAAGGTTGACCAGACATCTGGTGAAAAGTCCAAGCAGAGAACTTGGCACGGGAAAAGTCCAAGTATGGAGACTTGGCACGGAGAAGTCCAAGTATGGAAACTTGGCATGGGAAGTCGGAGAGAGCTCGGTAGCTCGTTCTTTGGACCGGACGGAGTCGGAGAGGGCTCGGTAGCTCGTTCTCCGGACTAGGTCAGAGAGGGCTCGGTAGCTCGTTCTCTGGACCGGACGTGGAAGTCGGAGAGGGCTCGGTAGCTCGTTCTCCGGACTAGGTCAGAGAGGGCTCGGTAGCTCGTTCTCTAGACCAGGCGTTAGGGTTTAGAGCTGGGAAGCTCTAACCTAGCCATTGGATCGGTCGGCAGACCGATCCAGTGATACTGTGGTTTCCTGATCGGTCTGGAGACCGATCAGAAAGCGATCAGTGTGCCTCTGTGAGCTTACTGATCGGTCTGGGGACCGATCAGCATGAAGCCTGATCGGTCCCCGGGACCGATCAGGGTACGCACAGAGAGTTGGGAAACTCTCTGTGAAGCATTCTGATCGGTCTAGGGACCGATCAGCATAGAGCCTGATCGGTCCCCATGACCGATCAGCAGCACCCTGGACCGATCAGGGTGGAGCCTGATCGGTCCAGGACTAGCCGTTGTGACTCAACGGCTAGGTTATTTCGGGCTTCTGTGTTCTGGCCTTTTTGCTTGCAGGTTCGCAGGTTGGCTCAGGATATCAGAGGTTATAAAAGGAGATCGAGGGCGACTACTTCTTTCTTCTTCCTCTCCGAAGCTTCTGCTTCTTCTTGATCTTCTTCTTGCTTCTGCAAGTTATTGCTTCTGCTATTCTAGAGCTTTGTTAAGCTCGCTTCCGAAGCTTCGCGTGAGCTTCCTCAACTTCTTCGACTGGTTTCAGCTGCTGCTGTGATTCTGTGAAGTTGGTGCTTCATCTACAGATTTCAGTCGACGACGAGAAGGCAAGCAAGAGTTGTTACATTCATCTTTATATTTGTATCTTGCTGTGCTTCTTGTACTTGTACTCTGATCTTGCTGTTGCAAGAGTTTGTGATGAGGTTTCTTCACCCAGAAGGAGTTCTTATTAGCCGGTTTTTCGGGGACTCATCCACCAACGGATTGATAGGCTTCGTCCACCTTACGGACACGCCGAGGAGTAGGAGTTTCATCTCCGAACCTCGTTACATCGTCGAGTTCGAGTTTGAGGTTTGATCTTTCCTTTTTGCGTTTCTATTTAGTTATTTCCGTTGCGCTAACCCTAATAGTAGGAAGAAACGAGCAATTTGGGGTCAGCTATTCACACCCCCCCCCTCTCTAGCCGAGTACGACGATCCTAACAAGTGGTATCAGAGCAAGGTTGCTCTTCGACGGATTAACACCCGAGGGAGCACAAGCTAGAGATGGATCAACTCGGAGAAGACATCACCATTCCACCTTTCTATGACCGCGACGACTTCGCGTATTGGAAGGTAAGAATGAGGTATTTTCTTATGACTAACCTTGAAAATTGGAGTTGTGTTCAATTAGGTTTCAAGCCTCCAATGGATAAGGAAGGAAAACCACTCGAGAAGAAGAAGTGGACAAGGGAACAAATCCACCATTCCACAATCAACGATGAGGTAATGAAAGTATTTGAATTCTCATTACCTAATGACATTCTATGTAAGATAGGTGGTTACAACAATGCCAAGGAATTGTGGAACAACTTGGCCAAGTTCCATGAGGGAAGCTCCAATTCAAGTCATAAAGAGGAGTCAAGTGAGTCAAGTAGCTCACTTCATGGAGGTAAGGAATTAAAAGTTGAGGGCTACTCAACATCTAAGGAAGAAGAGGAGGAGAGTTCTTCTTCAAGATTGGAGCAAGAAGAAGAAGCCTCTACTTCCGGAAGGGATGAAGAAGAAAGCATACAACCATCCTCAACCCTAGGTAACTCAAGCAATTTAAGTTCTAGTAAATTGCATATATTATGCTTTGAGTGTAGGGAACTTGGACATTACAAGAGTAAATGTCCAAAGAGGGTTAGGAAGACTCCACCGGCGCCAAAGATCAAGGAAACCGGAGTCCCGATACGCAAGAGCAAGGAGCACGTGGTGTGCTTCCAATGCAAGCGAAGGGGACATTATCGGAGCCAATGTCCGAGGGGGAGGCAACCTCACAAGGACAAGAAGACGAGCACATCGATAGGGGGAGCTAAGGCAAACCCTAAGGTAATCTCTAAGGCACATTATTGCAATAATAATAAGATACATGCTAGTAGCCTTATTGCTATTGTTAATAATGGTAAGCATGATAACATTAGAAATCGATACACATGCTTAGGTGCCAAACATGTGAGCCTAGATAAGGATAACACTAGGAAATTCAACCCTAGAATTAACCCATCTAAGGCTAAGGAAAACCTAGGTAGGAATCCCAAATCAACTAGACACATGCCTAGGAATGCCTCAAAGAAAAATGACAAATCAAGTCTTGAGGTATTAAAGAAGGAAAATCAAGTCTTGAGGTCAAGACTTGACATGTTAGAAAAGACCCTTAAAAATTTGGAAAAGTCAAATATAGGGTCTAAGGGGTAAAAACCAAAGCCCAAGGACATGAAAGGTTTGGGTTACAAACCTAAGTCCCAAGTGGTCAAGCCCACTTATCACAATGTTCCATTAGATTATGGAACAAAATCTAGGGCAAGGAAGACCATCACCAAGGTCACAAGGGGAGTCACCCCTAGAGTTGATCTTGATGAGTCCCAAATGATCAAGGCTTCAAAGCCTAGGAGGGTCATTAGAAGGGTTGCTAGGGAAGTCATCCCTAGTGAATACTTAGTGAACCCAATGAGCTCCAATAGGTATTGGGTTCCTAGGAGCGTGATTTCATCACGCTAAATTAGTTAGGGTGTGCCAACCTTACTTGAATAGGTAGTTAACCTAATCATGGCAAAAGGTGGCACTTTAGAATTTTTCAAGGTATAATCAAGCCTTGAAAATGAAATTAAGAATTATTCCTAAGGTGATTAGAATGTGCCAATCAAATTTGAGGGATTTTCTAGAGTCAATCTAATTGACACATAGTGATCTAAAAATCTTTGGTATAAGATGCTAGGTCTATTACACTTAGGAATATAGAACCTATGACAAAATGATCAAAATTATCAAAAATGGCAACTAAGGCTAGAATTAGGTATTTTCTATACCTTTATGTGCTATTTTCCATATATTGTTTGCCATATGCCATGTCATGACATCATATTTATTTTATGATCATTTAAAATGTCATGATAATGCATAGGTTAGTTAATTGTCATGCTTTATTTAAGTTTCATACTTTATGTCATGACATCATGACATTGGCACATGTTTCCATTTATGATACAATTATATGCCATGTCATCATCTTGTGCATTAATGATCAATGAAATTGATTTAAGGACTAAAACACAATTTGATATGGAGATCAAATTGTTATTTAGAAAAATACATGAGAACTTAGATTAAGCTAACCTAAACCCATATCTCACATCAAAATTGACTTGGATGTGTTTGATACACCTTAGATGTGTGTGAGATATTAGGATTGTGAGTTAGGATCAAGGTGCATAGTTCTTGTACCTAGATGAGCCTAATTCTAATTGGGGATCATAGGGAAAGCTTGTGTACAAGTCATGTACATTTAGCCCTAAGATTGTGGTCCTAAATTAAAGGGTTTAAAATCATTTTAAAATTGATTTGAAAAACCTTGATGAAGCTTTTCTAGTGATAGCATTCATCATTGAGTAAGTTGATACAAATATTGATTAACTTTGAGTTATTTCAAAATCTTTTGAACTTTGTATCAAAATTTGAAAATGGAAGTTATTTTCATAGAAAACTATTTTTTCTTGATAGTATATGTTATGAGGAATGTATCCTCAAAATTTCACAATTTTTCGAATTTTCTGTGATTTTCTAGAGGTTTCTGAATTTCGGGAAGGAAAAATTTAGAAATTTGTCCATCAGTCTCTGGATCGGTCACTGGACCGATCCAGGGCTTTCCTGATCGGTCACTGGACCGATCTAGAGGAAGCCTGATCGGTCTGGTGACCGATCAGGGCGTGCCAACTTGCTGAAATTCGACTGGTTGTCTGAAATTTCAGCTCGGGAAGTGGTGTTTTAGGTTTCTAAAGGTTTGGAACTCTCCAAAACATTGTTGGTGCAATGGTCAAGGGGGAGTTGACCTTTAGGGGGAGTTTTTACTCGTCGAAATTTTTGAGGATGAGTGATATGGGATTATCACTAAGTTGATTGTTGAATTTAGTTTCAAGGGGAAAATTAAGGGTTTCAATGAAAGGTATGGGACTTTCATTAGGAAGAAACTCTTGACCTTGATTCACTCCTTTTGATGTGTATCAAAAAGGGGGAGAGAATGTCTAGAAAATGTTCAAGGAAGAACATTGGAGTTAGTGGGAGAGTTTGTTGATCACAACAAATGAAGTTGTGAACAACAATACTTACTCTTCAAGGGGAGAGTTTGTTGATGTGTGCCAATAGGGGGAGAATGAAGGGTTTAAGTTAGGCCTTCATTATCTAAGAAGGAGGTTGCCTTCTTAGAAGGAGAATGTAAGGTTGTAACTTATGTTTCATTACCTAGTGGCATGAAGAAAGTTGAGGCTATTGGATTAGCCTAACTTAAAGGTATTGTCAAACATCAAAAAGGGGGAGATTGTTGGTGCAATTTCCAGTAGGTCAAGGTTGACCTAGTTGACCAAGCGTAAACCTTGGTCATGGTTTCGATGTTTGACAATACAGAAAGACATGTAGACATGGACAATGCAGGTGCAGTTGTCCATACGGAGAGATACTGATCAGGGTCTGATCAGGTTGGATGAAGAAGAGTCAAGTAGGTCAAGGTTGACCGGATACTTGACTGGGAAGTCCTAATTGGGATGTTAGGCAGTTCGGAAAGTCCTGGTGAGTGAAACCAGGCAGTTCAAAAAGTCCTGGTGAGTGAAGCCAGGCAGTTCGGAAAGTCCTGGTGAGTGAAGCCAGGTGAAAATCCTGGTGAGTGAAGCCAGGTGAAAATCCTAGTGAGTGAAGCTAGGTGAAAGCGAAAAGTCCTGGTGAGTGAAGCCAGGCAGTTCGGAAAGTCCTGGTGAGTGAAGCCAGGCAGTCAGGAAATCTTGGTGAGTGAAGCCAGGTGAAAATCCTAGTGAGTGAAGCTAGGTGAAAGTGAAAGTCCTGGTGAGTGAAGCCAGGCAATTGGAGAAAGTCCTGGTGAGTGAAGCCAGGCAGTTGGAAAAAGTCCTGGTGAGTGAAGCTAGGCAGTTGGGAAAGACCTGGTGAGTGAAGCCAGGCAGGGGAAAGACCTAGTGAGTGAAGCTAGGCAATTTGGAAGTCCTGGTGAGTGAAGCCAGGCAAGGGAAATCCAGATGGGTCAAGGTTGACCAGACATCTGGTGAAAAGTCCAAGTAGAGAACTTGGCACGGGAAAAGTCCAAGTATGGAGACTTGGCACGGAGAAGTCCAGTATAGAAACTTGGCATGGGAAGTCGGAGAGAGCTCGGTAGCTCGTTCTCTGGACCAGACGGAGTCGGAGAGGGCTCGGTAGCTCGTTCTCCGGACTAGGTCAGAGAGGGCTCGGTAGCTCGTTCTCTGGACCGGACGTGGAAGTCGGAGAGGGCTCGGTAGCTCGTTCTCCGGACTAGGTCAGAGAGGGCTCGGTAGCTCGTTCTCTAGACCAGGCGTTAGGGTTTAGAGCTGGGAAGCTCTAACCTAGCCATTGGATCTGTCGGCAGACTGATCCAGTGATACTGTGGTTTCCTGATCGAAAGCGATCAGTGTGCCTCTGTGAGCTTACTGATCGGTCTGGGGACCGATCAGCATGAAGCCTGATCGGTCCCTGGGACCGATCAGGGTACGCACAGAGAGTTGGGCAACTCTCTGTGAAGCATTCTGATCGGTCTAAGGACCGATCAGCATAGAGCCTGATCGGTCCCCATGACCGATCAGCAGCACCCTGGACCGATCAGGGTGGAGCCTGATCAGTCCAAGACTAGCCGTTGTGACTCAACGGCTAGGTTATTTCGGGCTTCTGTGTTCTGGCCTTTTTGCTTGCAGGTTCGCAGGTTGGCTCAGGATATCAGAGGTTATAAAAGGAGATCGAGGGCGACTACTTCTTTCTTCTTCCTCTCCGAAGCTTCTGCTTCTTCTTGATCTTCTTCTTGCTTCTGCAAGTTATTGCTTCTGCTGTTCTAGAGCTTTGTTAAGCTCGCTTCCGAAGCTTCGCGTGAGCTTCCTCGACTTCTTCGACTGGTTTCAGCCGCTACTGTGATTCTGTGAAGTTGGTGCTTCATCTACAGATTTCAGTCGACGACGAGAAGGCAAGCAAGAGTTGTTACATTCATCTTTATATTTGTATCTTGCTATGCTTCTTGTACTTGTACTCTGATCTTGCTGTTGCAAGAGTTTGTGGTGAGGTTTCTCCACCCAGAAGGAGTTCTTATTAGCCGATTTTTTGGGGACTCATCCACCGACGGATTGATAGGCTTCATCCACCTTACGGACACGCCGAGGAGTAGGAGTTTCATCTCCGAACCTCGTTACATCGTCGAGTTCGAGTTTGAGGTTTGATCTTTCCTTTTTGCGTTTCTATTTAGTTATTTCCGCTGCGCTAACCCTAATCGTAGGAAGAAACGAGCAATTTGGGGTCGGCTATTCACACCCCCCCTCTCTAGCCGAGTACGACGATCCTAACACTCTATTCTTTTCTTCCAACAGAACCTTGGACTCAAGTTCAGAATTCAAAAGTTGAAGCAATTCTAGCTTATCTAATAAACAATTCTGGAGTTCAAGGTCATCTCCTTCAGAATTTCATTACTGAAATCAGTCTTCATTCCGGTTGCTTTCCTTAGTTTCTTTTTGGTTACAAAGCAATTTCAATTTTAGAGCATGTAGAGCTAAGTTTGGAAGAAGCTCTCTTTTGGCACTGAATCAATAAGGAATCAAATTCAAGGTATAGGTTATATCTAAGTTGTGACGCACCCTTCACTGATCAAGAAACTTTGTAATAACTCGACACAACACTAACTTATTCTGCATTTCACTGATTCCAGGTACCAAGTTTAGCACTGCAAAAGTGTTGTTCAGAGACATCCGTCAGCATTGCGCATAACCACAGAACACTAAGTTCAGAATTGGAACGTGCCAGAATCAGCTTATTATTGCAACGTGCCACTTCCTTTTCAAAGCCTTTATACAATCTAAAATGGTTTCATAAAGAAAATCAGGAAACAACCATCAAAATTCCAGAATCTGAGTTCTGCTTTTTATCAAAATCTTGATGCTTGCAAAGCTGCAGCCACCAGCTTGCACTTTAGAAGTCCTGAATTCTAATCTTAAGTTTCAGAAATATGATTCCAAGGTACTTCGGTTTAGATTGTGCAGAATTTAGCTTGGTCACAGATAGTATTTGATACTATGCTATCAGTATTCAAACTTGAAGTTGTTACTGGAAATGAACGTCAACATAACTGCATATGGACTTAGACAACTATTTCTGATTTCTGAGAATTGAAGATTTCAGTATTAAGCAATAGCATAAATCAACTCAGATGCACTTCTTCAAGTCAGGTTCATAACTACAACAAATCCTCAACCTCTTGGAAATTCATTTGCAGAAATTTGAATATGAGATTGGCTTCTGTAATTTGCTTCTTGCTTTTAATTCTCTGCAGATTCATGTTCTGCATCTTCACTTCAAAAACCACAACTAGAAAGACAATTGTTTTCAAAAGAAGCAAAAGTATTCACATTACTTCTCTAAAATATGCATGGATCAAAATATGCTACAATTTACTTGCATAGTTCAGTAAAACTACCCCCACAATAATGAATCTTGAAGTGCAAAATTCACTTGAGTTCCTTTATGATCGAAAAATTATTGTAAAAACTTGACATGCAACTAATCAATGGTTACAAAATCCCTTGTGCTACTGATTTTTTTTTTAACCAGCTGAAAGTCTCTTAAACACTCTTCATATTTCAATCAAACGGAAGTAAGAAATGAAAATTTTGCCCAAAACTGTTCAGCATTCTTAAGCTTCAAACAATGTATCCATCCACTTGGATTCTCAACTTCAACATTTCCAAATAACTTGAAGTAAGAAAACTCATGAACCTCAAACATATACAATTCTCCCCCACACTTAAATCTTTGTCCATCTTGTCAAGCTAACTCATCAAGATAGTCAACCAAAACCCTCAATGAAATGGACCAAGCAAAGGTAATCAAAGGTTAAAAATGCAAGAGAAAAATGTTTTAAGAAAATTATAAAGTAAGGAATTGGAATTTACGAGGAAACAAAAATGAGAACAATCCTTCATTTCCATGTATACATATGCTATTGTGACCTTGAAAAGAAGCTAAGCAAGTTCTAGAGTTCAATTGTTATGAGGACATGCCACTCAAAGGAAAATAATATAGTATAGGCTTGTAGTGGTCCTCACTAGGTAATTTCATGCAATCAAGCTCAATTGACCAAAATAGAATCCACCACCATTTTAACCAATATCATGCGAGTAGAATATCCAATCATGTCAAATGACCTAAAATTGATGATCAAATTTAAGAAAATTTTACCATCTTAAAAATATTACTTAGAAAATTCTCATGGAAACTTTATTCAAATGACATGCTATGTATACCAAACTAAATGCAAAGTATGTAAACAAAAATGCAAATGTAAAATATGAAACTAAAGAAACGTATAAAGAATTTATTAGACACTAAGCTTGAACAAAAATGCAAAAGAAAGCAAAATTTGGAACCAACTCCCCTTTAATTCCCGGTGGTTGAAGAAGATTCAACAGAAGAAGCTAGCTCAGGAACTGGACCTCTCTGATGTGGCCGGCCTTCAATAGCTTCTCTACTTCAGCTCGGATGATCTAATTCTGCTCGTCGTTGAAGTCCCTTTTCCTCTGCTTCACCGGCCTGGCGTCCGGTCGGATGTGGAGCTCATGTTGTGCTACGCTCGGGGAAATGTCGGGTAGTTCATGGGTGGACCAGGCCAAGACATCATGATTTTGCTGAAGGCATCTAATTAGCTCGGCCTTCTGCTCAGCTTGTAGGTCGACTGCTATGAAAGTCATTGCCTCCGACCAGCCAAGGTGTATATGCACCTCTTCTTTTTCTTCATAAACTAAAGTAGGAGGTTTCTTGGTTATGGCGTTTACCTCAAGTCGAGGAACTTTCCGAACGGACTTAGCCTCCACCTTCACCATCTCGATGTAGCAGCATCGAGCAACCATTTGATCTCCTTTAACTTCTCCGACCCGATCCTCCACGGGGAACTTGATCTTCTGGCAATAGGTAGAGACTACCACCCAGAATTCATTGAGGGTCGGTCGACCCAGAATGACCTTATAGGCTGCTGGGGCGTCCACGACGATGAAAGTGGTAGCCCTGGTCCTTCGGAGCGGCTCCTCTCCTAGTGATATGGCCAACCTTGTCTGACCGATCGGCTGGACCTCATTGTCGGTGAACCCATACAAAGGGGTCGTCATCGGTAGCAACTTAGCCTAGTCAATCTGAGCTGGTCGAAGGCCTTCTTGAAGATAATGTTGATTGAGCTCCCTGTGTCAATAAATATGCGATGAAAAGTGTAGTTGGCGATTACCGCACGGATGATGAGGGTGTCGTCGTGCGGCACTTCAATCACATCAAGATCCCCAGGGCCAAAGCTAATTTCAGGCTTGTTCGCCCTCTCTTAACTGCATCCTACAGCATGGATCTCCAATCGCCGAGCATATGACTTCTGGGCTCGGTTGGAGTCTCCGCTGGTTGGTCCACCAACTATGATGTTGATCTCACCCCGAGCAGCGTTGCTTCGGTTGTCCTCCTCTTGAGCGGAGTGCCTGATTCGCTCGTGTGAGGCTTGGGCGTGGTCATCACTCCTTGCTTGATGATGATGTTGCCGCTCGGGTGACCGCCTGGTCTCCTCTTGCCATCCGACATTCGGCCGCCTATATCGCAGTTCGGGGGAAGGTGATCAGCGGTGGTAACTTTTGGGAGTTGGTTGAGCGACCGCAGGGACTACGCGACAATTGCGGGTGTTGTGGGTTGTCGATTGATGGAAGGTACAGAATATAGGTGTTCATACCTTTCCCTTGGGTGTTGGCCGTTCGGCGGCCACGTGTTGGACGACGTGCGGCCTCGTTTCCTGATGTGATTGTGCCACATCGGCTTGGGGCCCTCTCCGAGGCTGGTGGCTGACCGGCGGCCTTCGCTCGGCGTGCACCGATGGCTCTAATGGCGCTTCTTTCCTTTGGGCCGCCTAAGCTTTCTCCACATTGATATACTCGCTGGTCTTCCTTAGCATATGGTCATAATCACAGGGCGGCTTTCTGATGAGGGAGCGGAAGAAGTCCCCATCAATGAGCCCTTGGGTGAAATCATGCATCATAGTTTCAAACGAGACCGTGGGGATATCCATGGCCACTTGGTTAAAGCGTTGAATGTAGGCCCATAAAGTCTCTCTCGGCCCTTGCTTCATAGAGAACAAACTGACGCTAGTCTTCTGATAGCGCCTGCTGCTCGCGAAGTGGTGGAGTAAGGTCGTTCGGAAAACTTTGAAGCTCTGAATCGATCCGTCCGGTAACCTTCGAAACCAACGTTGTGCCGAGCCGGATAACGTGGTGAGAAGACTCGGCACTTAACTCCATCTGTGTATTGATGAAGGGTTGCGGCGTTATCGAACTTACCGAGGTGGTCGTCCGGATCAGTCAACCCATTGTATTCACCGATCGCCAAGGTTACGTAGTGCCTTGGCAGAGGATCCTGCAGAATTGCCTCGGAGAATTGGTAGTTGATCCGTTCGGGGGAGGAGTCAGCTCGGGGCGCCTTGCCCTTTCTCGCGTCCCCAACGGGAGCTTCGTCAGAGGAAGACCGGTCTCGATTTGCTTGCACGATTTCAGATAGCGTCTGGAACAAGGCTCAATGGAATGGAATCGGGGCGAGCGGCGTCTCTGCTTATATGTCGGTCAGACCCTTATTTTGGCCCCATATGGAGAGTTGTTCTGGCCGGTCTTCGTGTGCCGCTCGGCCTCCATATGCTGAGGTTGCTTATTGCGCCAGCCGATTGGCTAGCGCCTTCTGATGCTGCTCTATTATCTTAGCCGCTCACGCTTGTATGAGCGCGTCGAGCTCCTCTTGGGAGAGCATCATAGTGTGTTGACGTCAAGCTTCTTCCATCCCCTTGGCTCGAATTTAGGTATGTTCCCACAGACGGCGCCAAATTTGTTCCTATCCGAAAGTTGAGTCGATGGACGTTGGGGATGTGGCGCTCCCGTTAACTGGTCGAAGACTCTACAAGCGTAGATCTCCCACCGACGTGGACCTGCAAGCACAACGCCGAGCCAGGGAGGGGTTCCCCGGCGATGGCCCTCCGACGCTCAAGTAAGATCTCCGATGGAAAGAAGTAGAGCAAAGGGGAAACGAGAACTGTAGCTACAGTAAAGAAATGAGCATACCTCCGTCGAAGTCTGGGGGTCCTTATATAAGGCTCCCCAAAGGCGTGTCCATGCTCCCCGAGGTGTGCACGCTCCTCAAAGCATACCTGGAATGGTCGTGTTAGAAAAGCGTGCTTGACGCCATACCTTAATAGCATGAGCATATCCTTGACGTGACAGTGGAAGTTTCCACCGTACGATTCTCTGTCAGACCACGCCACTCACCATTGATAGATCGATTTAAGCGATAGAGGGGGGGTGAATATCACGCGTTTAAAAACTATTCTTTTAATCTTTTGAAACCAAAGTGGTGCAGCGGAAATAAGAAAAGAGACAAGGTTTTTTTACTTCGTTTGGAACCTAGCTCGACTCCTACTCGAAGGCCCGCGGTCCTTGACTGCACCGCACAGATGGATAAAGCACTATAATCCTTCTTTCTGAACTCCTTGGAAAGAAGTGAATCATACAAGTACAGATATATAAGATAGTAACACTTCTACTATCTTATAGAATTAAAGTACAGTGTAAAAAGTAAAGCTATACCGACAAAAGTAGTAGTAATTCGTAGCTCGGTCGGCAATTGTATGAAGTTGCTTGCACAGTTGATGATGACTTGTCGCGTGAGCAGCTAGCAGAAGTACACAGGAGTCGATCAGAAAAGTTCCTATTGCCTCTTACTTCGAGCCTTAATTTATAGGAGTATGAAGGTTCGGTCGACCGAACCAGCTTCGATCCCCTCCAGCTGGAATCTGACGCTGGCTCAAATCTCTGGCATTAATTTGTCTTTAAGTATTCAGTCGATTGATCATGCCTTTCGGTCGACCGAACAGCTTCCTTCCCTGTTCATCGTGATTCTGCCGAGATCATCCTTTAATGTTGAATAAATGTGATTGGATCGGTCGACGGATCCCCAGGTTCGGTCGATCGATCAGCTTATTTCCTTTGCTGTTGATCGATGCTAATGATCTGTCCTGTGCTGAGTCACTAAGGTTTGGTCGACCGATCTTACTGTTCGGTCGATCGATCAGTCTTTGATCGGACTCTGATCTGATCTATTCTGAGATGTTAGCTGCTTTGTATTGATCTTGTTCGGTCGACCGAACCACAGGTTCGGTTGACCGATCCAATCAGTCCTGCAACAGAAAGTTAAGCAAAAACTATTTCCTGTAAATCAGATGTTAGAACAGTAGTAATATAATGCAAGATTAATAATATGAAAGACTGATCTCAACTTGGAAACCTTCTTGATTTCTTCAGTTGGATCAGCTACCTAAGGTTGTTCCCTTCGGGAACCCGACCTCACTGTCGCTCCTCCAGTTGTTTACCTCAACCTACCTGCCAAACTTAGATCCTCCAGATCTAATTTGGACTTTTTACTTAGCTTTGATCATCTCGCCAGGACTTTTTCCTTGATCTTAGGTCCTCCAGACCTCTCGATCATACTGCCAAGCTTCAGGTCCTCTCGACCTCCTTGGACTTGCACCTGGGTTCCACGATCTGCTAAGATTTCTCCTGCCTAGCCTCTAACTAGGTCTTTCTTGGTTGAGTAAACATCCTGCACACTCAGTCAACTTGTTAGATCATAACAAGACTTAACTTGAACCTTTGACAACATCAAAACTCAGGTTTGATTCTGGTGCGGCTTGCACCAACAATCTCCCCCTTTTTAATGTTTGGCAACCAAGGTTCAAAGTTAAGTTCAAATATGCAACAAATAAATAAACAAGCAATTTTTCTCCCCCTGAGTTAAATAACTCCCCCTGAATTCACTATCTCTCCCCCTTTGACACACATCAGAAATAGGGGCAGAACCAAAAAAACCAAGTAAGATTTAACCATAAAATTTTCTAAATATAAATGATTAAAATATGAAAATATTAACTAATTAAATTTTAAATAGAATTATCAAAGAATTTAAACATAATACTAAGTTTGAATAATAAAAAAAATTACTAAGTCATGAAATATTTTGAAAATATCTGAAAATTATATGTTGAAAAGAATAAAATTTGAAAGATATTTTGAAAATTAAAACATTTGAAATTTTATATGTTGAAAATAATAAATTTTGAACAACATTTTGAAAAATTATAATTTGAATTTTGAAAAATATTTTGAAAAAAATATTTTGAAAAGAATGAATTTTTAAAAAATAATATTTTGAAAAATAATTTTTTGAAAAGAATGAAAATTGAAAAATGTATTTTGAAAAGAATTTGATCAATAATATAAGCTTAAAAAAAAATCTTGTTTTGAAGCTCCCCCTAAAATTGACAAATTCCTAAAAGTCCAAGCATGGGTAGGAAAACTAAGAAAAATTTATCCTTATGATGAAATATACAACCTTTGTTTAAGGCTAACTACCACAAAATAGTAGCAAATGACTTAGGTTGGTCAATTTGAGTATTTAGTACTAACTAGGTCTTTACTAGTTAGTTAACCCAAATTTATCCATGTATGTTGTTTAAAGCCCAGATTTATATCAATGCATTGACATAAGCATCTGAAATCTAGAGCTAAGACCTAAGCATCTCACTCATTCTAAGTTATCAAACAAGGGATCCTACTGTGCTTGTGAGATACTGACACCTAGGACTATAGGATCATGCAGTCTACGGTAGATCCTAAGCTACTCCGGAAAATTAAAATATTTTGAAAAGAGATTTGAACACCAAAAAATTGAAAGGAGATTTTTACAAAAATAATTTTTAAAAAATAATAAGTAATAATTTTCAAAATGAAAGAAAAACTATTCTATAAAATTTAGCAAAAAAAAACATTACTAACTATAAATTACTTACGATTAAACGTAGTCATAATCCAAGTCAATATATACAATAAGTCAAAAACAACAGATCCTAAAAATCACTCATCCTCATCGTCTCGATAATAGTCAAACATCCTCCGCTGCTCCTTCTCTAAAGCATCAGTACGATCAAGCATCTCTTGACGAAAATCTGCAATTTGTCCCTGAAGAGAGTTGTACTGATCATCCATTTTTGTTTCCAAGGAGTCAAAGCGACTAAAAATATCATCACGAAGACGGGTAAAAAAATCACTGGTCGGAGGAAGAGGAGCATATGAACTACTCTGAGCAAAATTAAAGCAGGGCCTCATGGCGAATCCAGGATCAATAAATACAAGAGGAGGCGCAGTAACTGGGATCGGATCATCCTCAGCAATAGGGTCGTCGACAGCCGGTGGGATGTAATGTGGATGAGTTCGTTTGTACATAAGGCCCTCGACGCTAGTCTTAATCCCAGCCAAGGACAACTGCCTAATCCCGACAAGATCAAAATCCGATAGCTCAATCAACTCACCCCGATGAACTCTCACACCCAGAGAAGTAATATAGGCAGTAAGAACATGACACTAAACCATATGAACCTTATATGAAGTACTATACCCTGAATAGTAAATGATAGATCTGTATACCCAGTATCCTAAGTCAAAGTCTAGTCTATGTCTAAGAGCATACATTAGAAAAAGATGAACTGGACGCAAGACACCTTGATCTCCAGATGATAATGGATAAATGCAAGACACGGCCATCTTATAAAAGGCATTATCTTTTGGACTAAGGGGTACAGTTGACATCTTTTTAGGACGAGGTCCCTCAAAGAAGTCTACATACATGATGTCAAGGGTCAGATGAGAGAAGGGAGCAGGTAATGGATCGGGAAGAGACTTACTAAACAAGATACGGTTAACCGAAGGTCGGATCCGTAGAAATCGAATAAACATGTCAAGATCAAACAGCATATCTCGAGTAGCAACTCTAGTCCTATAATGATGGGGATCAAGTTCACACAGATTGTGATAAAACTCAGAACACAAAATAGGAGTACATGCATGACGACAAAAGACAATACTGTCTAGTTGAAAGTGTTGTGTGATGTCTATGATCTCAGGACAGAAAGTTTGATAGAATTGAAGATCTAGACAACGCGTTCCTAACACCTTAAATTTCTTATTAGGAAAAGATTGACGCAATTCTTCGGAAGAGAACTTAGGGTCTTGGCTGGGATTAAGAGAGCTAGCCTCTCGTTGTGCAATAGCTCTACTTTTCTCACTATAAAGATAATAATGAAAATTTAATATTGCAGTATATAATTAATTGAGAAAAGACTAGATAATTACCGAGGCATTATCGAATGTGAGGTGAGGCTAGAATCGGTGAACAGATTAGAAGAGAAGAGAATGGATTTGGTGAGTTCTAAAGGTTGCCCAATTCTGTTTATATAGAGGGTGATCGGTCGACCGATCACAGGTTCGGTCGACCGATCCCTTTAAATCGTCACTCTTTGTGACAGGTGAAACGATGTTCGGTCGACCAGACACTTGTTTGGTCAACCGATATATTTATTTTACAGAGAGAAGCGATAGGTGTGAAAATAGGTGAACGGTTGAAGTTTATGTTTTCGGCCGACCGATAAACTTGTTCAGTCGACCGATTAATTGAATATGTGAATAATTGTTGTCACGTATGTTCGGTCGACCGAACCTTCCGTTCAGTCGACGGAACATTAAAAGTTTTTTTTAAAAAATTGATAAGTTTTAATATAATTTTTAATAAGTTTTAAAATAATTTTTAATAAGTTGTAAAATAATATTTAATAATAATTTTCAATAAGTTTTAAAATAATTTTTAATAATTTTTAAAATAATTTTTAATAATAAGTTTTAAAATAATTTTTTAATAAGTTTTAAAATGATTTTTAATAAGTTTTAAAATGATTTTTAAAACTTTTTAAAATAATTTTTAATAAGTTTTAATAATTTTTAAAATAATTTTTAAAATAATTTTTAATAATTTATAATAATATTTAAAATAATTTTTAATAATTTTTAAAATAATTTTGAAAATAATTTTTAATAATTTTTAAAATAATTTTTAATAAGTTTTAAAATAAATTAAAAATAATTTTTAATAAGTTTGAATTAAGTTTGAATTAGATTTAATTAGGTTTGGATTAAATTAGGTTAGAATTAATTAGGTTTGAATTAAATTAGGTTTGAATTAATTAGGTTAGAATTAAATAAGTTTGAATTATATTTGAATTAGATTTCAATTAATTTTGAATTTTAATTAATTAAGTTTGAATTAATTAAGTTTGAATTAGATTTCAATTAAATTTGAATTTATTGGAAAAGGTTATTGAACTCATGTTAGATTCAAACTTAGTTTTGGGTTAATCAAGCAGGCGTCCTAAGGATAAGTTTCAGTTCAGTGGCGAGGCATATGACCTACTTGAATATCATTAGACCACTTACTGAAGACTTTCCAAACTGTTCCTGCCCAAAAAACTTAGTACTAAATTTTGGTCTAACTAGCCCATGTTTGACTGGGGTAGCTTCGGTCAGATCCACTAAGTCTAGTGCACCAGGTAGAATTCCATATTCAGCCTAGACATGCCTTCGACAAAGTTTCCTTGGCGTACTATCATCCCAATCCATTCCGATGCTATGTTGTAGGGTTTGGTAAACCTTTTTCATCTAACCGTTCTAAGCAGAAAAATAATCCTAAGGCTAAGTATTGAGTTTGGTTTAATCAAGTTGGTTGGATTGTTTTTCTATTTGCTCCCCCTGAGTCACAGCTTAGACAAGGTCTATCTAAGTAATGGATTTGACTCTTAGGGACCAAGTAGAGGTTTGGTTCAATTTGTTTGGTTAAAAATTTTGTTTGAACCCATGCTTGGACTTGACTTCTAGTATTTTGACTGATTAAGGATAAGTATATATGATTTGTTTGTTTGTTTGGGTTTGTAACCAAGTCCTGATTTGTTGTACACGGCTCGTTGTGATCCAAGTACCATATTTAGACACTTGGATCCCATTTCGAACCTTTCCAACGTTTTCTTGAGTCGCTCGACTTGACCTTTCAAATCGGAATTTTCTTCCTCGAGTTTTTCAACTTTAATTGAAGTTCCGATTTGAACTCGGTTAGTTGAGTCACTCAAGTTAACTTGTTGCTTAAGGTGGTCTATTTCCTTAAGTAACAAGTTATTTTGTTTTTCTTATTTTGACAATTTTTTAAACAAACATTTAACTACTTTAAGCAAATTAGACTTTGAATAAATCGTTACCATATTTGGATCTTCCGATCCAGGGCTTCTATCGGACTCGATGTCGATCTCGAATTCGTACTCTTCGTCGGACTCGGACCAGGAATCTTCGTCTCTTTCCATAAATGCAAGGTGGCTCGAGTGCTTTGTTTGCTCCACGTCGGATTCGTTGGAAGAAGTTTCGTCCCATGTCGCTTGAAGAGCCTTCTTTCGTCTTGTTGATTTGGGTCCTTCTTTCCGATTTGGACATTCATTTTTAAAATGCCCCTTCTTGTTGCAGCCATAACAGGTCACTTCTGATTTGTTTTGGATCTGATTCAATGGGATCTTTTTGGTGCTTCTTCTAAACTTCCTTTTAGTCAACAACCTTCGGACCATGTTGACTAATTCTTCATCGTTTGTTGAGTCCGAGTCTGGTTCGCTTTCTGACTCGATCTTCTTTTTTGATTTTGTTTCCTTGCTTGATCCTGCATACAAAGCTACACCTTTCTCGACATGGCTTGTGTTAGACTGTTCGTGTAATTCCAATTCACAAAATAACTCGTCTAACTTAAGAATTGAAAGATCCATGGAAACTTTGTACGCATCTACAATTGATGCCCACAAAGCATTCCTCGGAAAAGCATTCAGAGCATACCTTATTGTGTCACGGTTTTCAAGACTATGCCCGATCAGGTGGAGGCCGTTTAAGATGTCCTTCAGTCGAGCGTGTAGTTGCGAGGCTGTCTCTCCGGGAAACATTTTTATATTCAATAAATTATTTAAAAGTAAATCTCGTTTGTTTACCTTTGAGTCGTCAGTTCCTTCGTGTAGCTTGACTAGTGAGTCCCACAATTCTTTGGCGTCGTCGTAGGGACCGATTCGGTTCAACTCCTCCATAGTAAGCCCGCGCTAAATGGTGTTGATCGCCTTGTAGTTCAATTGTGCCTTCTTGATCATTTGGGGAGTCCATTCTTCTAGTTCTAGTGTTGTTCCGTCCTTTGTTGGGGGAGTATATCCTTTCAAAACGGTGAACCAAAGCTCAATATCGGACTTCAAATAACACTCCATCCTATTCTTCCAATAACTAAAATTTTCTCCTTTGAATAGTGGAGGTCGGAGAGTACTATATCCTTCTTGATACGAGTTCGTCATTCTTGCAAGAAAAAAATTAAAAAAATATTTCCAAGACTTTCGTCTTGGGATTAGTAGTGCTTGAAGAATAAATAATAAAAATATTCTAAAGGAAAAGAAAAGAAAGTTTTAAAAAAGATGCTTTGAAAATCGGTTAAGAAATTTCAGAGCTAACCGGCTCTGATACCAATTGATAGATCGATTTAAGCGATAGAGGGGGTGAATATCGCGCGTTTAAAAACTATTCTTTTAATCTTTTGAAACCAAAGTCGTGCAATGGAAATAAGAAAAGAGACAAGGTTTTTTTACTTCGTTCGAAGCCTAACTCGACTCCTACTCGAAGGCCCGCGGTCCTTGACCGCGCAGATGGGCAAAACACTATAATCCTTCTTTCCAAACTCCTCGGAAAGAATTGAATCGTACAAGTACAGGTATATAAGATAGTAACACTTCTACTATCTTATAGAATTAAAGTACAGTGCAAAAAGTAAAGCTATACCGACAAAAGTAGTAGTAATTCGTAGCTCGGTCGGCAATCGTATGAAGTTGCTTGCACAGTTGATGATGACTTGTCGCGTGAGCAGCTAGCAGAAGTACACAGGAGTCGATCAGAAAAGTTCCTATTGCCTCTTACTTCGAGCCTTAATTTATAGGAGTATGAAGGTTCGGTCGATCGATCCTTCTTTTCGGTCGACCGAACCAGCTTCGATCCCCTCCAGCTCGAATCTGACGCTGGCTCAAATCTCTGGCATTAATTTGTCTTTAAGTATTCGGTCGACCGATCATGCCTTTCGGTCGACCGAACAGCTTCCTTTCCTGTTCGTCATGATTCTGCCGAGATCATCCTTTAATGTTGAATAAATGTGATTGGATCGGTTGACCGATCCCCAGGTTCGGTCGACCGATCAGCATATTTCCTTTGCTGCTGATCGATGCTGATGATCTGTCCTGTGCTGAGTCACTAAGGTTCGGTCGACTGATCTTACTGTTCGGTCGACCGATCAGTCTTTGATCGGACTCTGATCTGATTTGTTCTGAGATGTTAGCTGCTTTGTATTGATCTTGTTCGGTCGACTGAACCACAGGTTCGGTCGACTGATCCAGTCGGTCCTGCAACAGAAAGTTAAGCAAAAACTATTTCCTGCAAAACAGATGTTAGAACAGTAGTAATATAAAGCAAGATTAATAATATGAATGGCAGTATAACTGTCTTGATCTCAACTTAAAAATCTTCCCGGTTTCTTCAGTTGGATCAGCGACCTAAGGTTGTTCCCTTCGGGAACCCGACCTCACTGTCGCTCCTCCAGTTGTTTACCTCAACCTACCCGCCAAACTTAGATCCTCCAGATCTAGTTTAGACTTTTCACTTAGCTTTGATCAGCTCGACAGGACTTTTCCCTTGATCTTAGGTCCTCTAGACCTCTCGATCATACTGCCAAGTTTCAAGTCCTCTCAACCTCCTTGGACTTGCACCTGGGTTCCACAATCTGCTAAGATTTCTCTTGCCTAGCCTCCAACTAGGTCTTTTTTGGTTGAGTAAACATCCTGCACACTCAGTCAACTTGTTAGATCATAACAAGACTTAACTTGAACCTTTGGCAACATCTAAACTCAGGTTTGATTCTGGTGCAGCTTGCACCAACAATCATGCCCCTTGTCGGTGACACTAGTCCCTAAGAAGATATCGCCAGTTGCTTCCTTTGTCCCCTACCGCACCGAGCGGAGGAACCGCTCGGCTAGCGCCTTCCGGGCGGCACCACGACCGGGCTGATCTGGGTGTCTGCTCGGTCGGTGCTTTGATGCCTGACTCCACCCTATCGAACGAGGAAGCCTTGACTGTCGGGGCAGTGCCATGTCACTTGTTAGCCGAGCGGGATGGTCGTTCGGCCTTCGTCTCTTTGCCTCATGAGCATCGGAAGCTCGGCGTCAGGTCGAGCTGTCAAGGTGTCGGACCGGCTACTCTTCCTGTTGATCGGGAAGGTAGCTCGTCCGATCGGACGCATACCCTGGATGTCGACCCCTTTGACTTCCTACTGGGCGGGCCCCCCTCTTACCACCGAATCAATATATATTGTCAAATATCGATAAATTTTATGTCATTAATTCTTTGTGACCCAAATTTGGGTATTTATATCCAAATACTCCCATATTTATTGGTTCACCCTATATTTATAGGCTTTATTAGAAGGTTCATGACCTTTCAATGTCTTATAGAGATTTTTCATTTTTATCTCATTGGGGCTTGTGGTTTGCCGAGAGGACAACTTCCTCCATAATTTTCAGGATAAATTCAAAACTTATCAACATAGCTTTTATCATCTTCTCAATGTTTTAGTCAACATTGTTGAATAGATGTGAATGAAATATAGTCGATTATTGAATGTTACTCTTCCTCAAGAAATATTCCTTAAACAATATCCTGCATTCTCTCCCTCCATTACCATAGACGATATTGCTTAGTTGATTTTTCCAACCACATTTCTAGTGGTTTTCAAACACTTCAAGGGTCTCAATCTTGCTTAAAAGCAAGTCTCTATAACTCCAATCTGTTAGTTAGAGCCCTAGAGCCAATAATTTGATGATTGTTATATGGACTCGTTGTATCATATTCTTATGTATATAAAGGCATTTGTTTATGGTTATTATGCTTACTTGTATTGGTGCCAAATAACTAAGTATAATAGCGTCCTTGAATAGAAGGTTCTTACCTATATCAATCGATTGGTTGAATTGATAGTGAGATGATATAGGGAACACTACTCTTAATCATTCCTAGTCAAGTATTAACATTTAGGGACAATGTTAATGCGATGAGACTAGCATGTAGGTCAACTCGATGACTTGATCTCACAAGTCATGGATATGGAGATATCAAGTTGACACATGGGTATGCATTGGAGAATGTATACTGAATGACCCACCATGAGAAAGTATCATGGATCGTTATATGAGTGTCATATACTTTCTCATGTGGCTATTAGTATGACTATTAGTCCTTGGACCTGAAGTCACCATGGTTCCCTACATAAGGAGTTACATACTTTAGCTTCGTCAAACGTCACCCGTAACTGGGTGGACTATAAAGGCGATTACTGGATATGTAACAAATTATGCGGAGGGATGTAAGTGATATAGATAAGATATATCCCTCCTATATGACAGGAGTGACATCATTATTCTTGATAGAGTGAGACCACTAAGTGCATGGCCATGCCCAAATGAGTCAATATGAGATGTTGAGCTCATTTGATTGAGTGAGTCTACTTGGGATTCAAGATTTAGATTGATTAGAGGATAACACGGTCTATGCCTCATATAAATCAATCTAGATGTCAAGGATAGAAGGACACTTGCCACATATTGTGAAGAGTCACAATTAGTAGTCACAAGGTGATGTTGGATCTCAACATTCTTGTAACTTGAGTAGTAATGATGTGTTGCTAGATACCGCTCATTACTTATGCTTCTAAATGGGTTTAGGAGCATTGCCAACGTTACAAGAACCTATAGGGCCACATACAAAGGGAAATTAGATGGAGATTAGGTTCATTTGATGTACCTAAAAAATTATGTCCATGTGATAAACCAAATTGGATTAAGAGTAATCCAAATTAGGCTAATTGAGTTGGACTCAATTTGGTTCATGTGTTAGATGAGTCTAATTTGGACTTAGACTCATTGAGTCAATTTAATTCAATGAATAGAGATTCATTAAATTTAAATTGACTTGAATCAATGGTTAGATTTGATCAACCATGGGAGAGAAGTGGTCAAGTTTGACTTGACTTGAGAGGAAGATGAAGGGTCAAGTTTGACTTGACCATTTGCCACCTCATTGGTGAGTTGGCAAAGAATGGACCAATGATGATGCTCCACATCATCATGGTTGCTTAAGTGGGATGCCACCTCATGGGAGTTACCAAGAGTTGTGACTCTTGGTATTCCATGGAGGCTATTAACCTCTTAATGTGGCCGGCCACAATTTATTCAAGGGGTGAGTTTCATTTCTTTTGTGTAACTCTCATCTTCTTCCTCAAGCTCTCTCTTCTCTCCCTCTCCTCCACCTTGGCCGAACCTTTCAAAGGTGCTAGCACATCTTTTGTTTGGTTTCTCCATCTCTTGCTTGTGTGGATACACATAGAGGAGTATCTACTTTGATACTCTTGAGATCCGGCGAACCTTGGACGAGCAGGATTAGCGAAGGGCATCGCATCAAGGGTAAAGCTCTTCTCCTTTGTAGATCTAGTTTAGATCTAGGCTAGACTCTATATTCTAGACCTTGAGAACTCTATCTATAACATAAGTACCAAGAGGTTCAAGTCAAATGACATAAACCAAACCTATCTCTGGCACTGTCGCTTATGTCATATAAATGGCAAACGCTTATCCCAGCTCCATAAAGATGGTTTGCTGGACTCATTTGATTTTGAATCATATGAGACATGCGAGTCATGCCTTCTAGGCAAGATGACCAAGACTCCCTTTAGTGGACACAGTGAGAGAGCGACTGACTTGTTAGGTCTTATACATAGTGATATATGTGGCCCTTTCAATGTCACTTCTAGAGGTGGTTATAGGTACTTCATTACATTTACTGATGACTTCAGTAGATATGGTTATGTGTACCTGATGACACATAAGTCAGAATCCTTTGAAAAGTTCAAAGAATTCAAGAATGAAGTACAAAACCAGCTTGGCAAGAGTATTAAGATACTTCGATCAGATCGAGGTGGTGAATACCTTAGCCATGAGTTTCGTGACTATCTAGCTGAGTGTGGGATTCTATCTCAACTCACTCCTCCTGGAACACCACAGTGGAATGGTGTATCCGAAAGGAGGAATCGTACCTTATTAGATATGCTACGGTCTATGATGAGTCACACAGATCTTCCTATGTATCTTTGGGGCCATGCTCTAGACACAACAGCCTTCATTCTCAATCGAGTTCCATCTAAGGTTATAATAAAGACACCATATAGGATATAGACTGGGAGAGATGCTCAGGTGTCTTTTATGAGGATTTGGGGTTGTAAGGCTTACGTTCGACGTCAAGTCTCAGACAAATTGGGACCCAAATCTGATAAGTGCTATTTTATTGGATATCCCAAGGAAACGAAGGGATATTACTTCTACATTCCCAGTCAACACAAGATAGTTGTGGCTAAGACTGGGGTATTTCTAGAAAGGGATTTTGTTTCTAGAAAGACTAGTGGGAGTACGTTCGATTTTGAAGAAGTTCAAGACGTGGACCATAGTACTGAAGCCTCGATGGAAGTTGAACTGGAATCACAAAGTGTTGTGGATGATGTTGTTCCACAAGGAGTTGAGGAACCACAACCAGTTCAAGTAGACCTACCTCTTCGCAGATCTGTTAGGATACGTCGTCAGCCTGAGAGATACTCATTTCTCTTATCTGACTATGATGACGTTGTGCTTATTGAGGATGAGCCTACCTCCTATCAGGAAGCTGTAATGAGTCCAGATTCCGAGAAATGGCTAGAGGCCATGAGATCCGAGATGGAATCCATGTACACTAACCAAGTATGGACTTTGGTTGATCCACCTGAAGGGGGCAAACCCATTGGGTGTAAGTGGGTCTTTAAGAGAAAGACTAACATGGATGGACTTATTTATAAGGGTCGCTTGGTAGCTAAAGGTTTCAAGCAAATTCATGGTATTGACTATGATGAAACCTTTTCTCCAGTAGCGATGTTTAAATCCATTCGGATCATGCTTACTATTGCAGCGTACCACGATTATGAGATCTGGCAGATGGATGTCAAAACCGCGTTTCTGAATGGAAACCTGCTCGAGGATGTGTACATGACACAACCTGAGGGTTTTGTAGATCCACAGCATACTGGCAGAGTATACAAGCTGCATAGGTCCATTTATGGCTAAAGCAAGCTTCTCGGAGCTGGAATCTTCGATTCGATGATGCAATCAAACAGTTTGATTTCATCAAGAATGAAGATGAACCTTGTGTCTACAAGAAGGTTGTAGGAAATACAGTTGTCTTCCTTATATTGTATGTGGATGACATACTACTTATTGGAAAAGGCATTCCTTTGCTGCAGTCTGTCAAGACTTGGCTAGGGACTTGTTTCTCAATGAAGGACTTAAGTGAACCATCCCGCATTCTAGGCATATAGATCTATAGAGATAGATCTAAAAGATTGTTTGGCTCAAGTCATAGTACATACATTGATAAGGTACTACTACGGTTTACCATGCAGAACTCCAAGAAGAGATTTCTGCTGATATCACATGGTGTGAGTCTTTCGAAGACTCAAGGTCCCTCTTCTAGAGAGGAGAGAGACCGTATGGATTAGATCCCTTATGCTTCAGCCATAGGATCTATCATGTACGTCATGCTATGTACTCGTCCTGATGTCTCGTATGCTTTGAGCATGACGAGCAGATACCAGTCAGATCCAGGTGAAAGACACTGGATAGCGGTCAAGAATATTCTTAAGTACTTAAGAAGGACTAAAGAATATTTCTTGATATTTGGAGGTGATAACGAGCTAGCTATAAAGGGTTACAGTGATGCTAGCTTCCAAACTGACCAGGATGATTATCGATTGCAGTCTGGGTTCGTGTTTTGCATAAATGGTGGTGTTGTGAGCTGGAAGAGTTCGAAGCAGTACACAGTCGCTGATTCTACAACAAAGGCCGAGTATATTGCTGCATCAGAAGCAGCAAAGGAGGCAGTTTGGATCCGCAAGTTCATTACTGAACTTGGGGTAGTTCCTAGCATAGCTGATCCCATAGAGCTCTATTGTGACAACAATGAAGCAATAGCACAGGCTAAGGAACCTTGCTCACACCAGCGGACCAAACACATACTACAGCGCTTCCATCTCATTCGAGAGATCATCGATAGAGGAGATGTGAAGATTTGCAGAGTACCCACTGAGGCTAACATCGTAGATCCCTTGACCAAGGTTTTGGCACAGAGAAAGCATGATGGTCACACTAGGTCATTAGGCCTTAGAGTCTATACTGATCGGCACTAGTGCTAGTGGGAGATTGTTAGTTAGAGCCCTAGAGTCAATCATTTGATGATTGTTGTATGGACTCGTTGTATCATATTCTTATGTATATAAAGGCATTTGTTTATGGTTATTATGCTTACTTGTATTGGTGCCAAATAACTAAGTATAATAGCGTCCTTGAGTAGAAGGTTCTTACCTATATTAATCGATTGGTTGAATCGATAGTGAGATGATATAGGAACACTACTCTTAATCATTTCTAGTCAAGTATTAACATTCAGGGACAATGTTAATGCGATGAGACTAGCATGTAGGTCAACTTGATGACTTGATCTCACAAGTCATGGATATGGAGATATCAAGTTGACACATGGGCATGCATTGAAGAATGTATCATGGATATGGAACCTATACTGAATGACCCGCATACTCTTGAGATCCGGCGAACCTTGGACGAGCGGGATTAGCGAAGGGCATCGCATCAAGTGTAAAGCTCTTCTCCTTTGTAGATCTAGTTTAGATCTAGGCTAGAAACTCGTACTCGAAGTTTTACGTAAATTTTATTTCTTCGCACGGATCCGGTGGCGGGGTTTCGGGGTTTCCGCAATGCAAAAAGCGATTTTTGCGTCCCGAAAAACCCAACACAATCTTCTTGTTTAACCAAGTTAAAACTATGGTTGTCTAATCAAGATGATGACCAAGATTGCACTTGTTCTCAAAATTGCTCAATCTAGAAAACATGCATCACTTGGTCTTCCAATTTCACCGAACTAGAGCTGCGCTCGTTTGATTGAAGTACTGACCAGGATTGCATACTCTTCAAGAAACACTCGACTCAAAAAGTATACATCTCTTGGTCTTCCAATTTGATCAAGCCAAAATTGTGGTCGTCTGATCGGAGTGCTGACCATGATTGTATTTACTCTTCAAGAGTCACTCGATTCAAGATGAATATATCCCTTGGTCTTCCAATCTCATCGAGCCAAAGTTATGGCCATCTATATGGAATGTTGACCATGATTGTACTACTCTTCGAGAAACACTCAACTTAAGATGTTTACATCCCTTGTTCTTCCAATCTCATCGAGCCAAAGTTACGGTCATCTGATTAGAGTATTGACCAGGATTGTATTACTCTTTGAGAGACATTCGACTCAAGAAGTGTACATCTATTGATCTTCCAATCTTGTCAAGCCATAGTTATAGTTATCTAATTGGAGTGCTAACCATGATTACATTTACTTTTCAAGAGACATTGACTCAATTTCTTAGTTAATTGCAATATATATGATATAATCCTTCTAACTCATCTATTTTGACCTCCACTTAGGTCTCATTGAGTTAGACTCAAATCTAGCTTTTGGACAAGTGGGCTTGATCTTCTATTTGAAATCTTTCATTGGCCCTCTTTTTGGATAGTTTAAACTCATTATCCTCAACTTTGTGATTTTAGTCAAATTATCCCCACAAAGCCTTGACCATCATTATTACATTATACCCATAATATAATTTTGTTGTTCATCCTTTTAAAGCATGGTATTCGTATAGAAAAATTTTATTTTTCCTTGCAAATGTCTCTCCCACCGCTTAAGGTTCACTTTTAGATGTGCTAGGACATCTTTTAATAATAACCTTAAAAGGTACATTTTCTTTAAGTAATACAATGTATTTTATTGTCATCGCTTGAAGACAATTATGAAAAATTTCTCTGATTTCTCTCTAGTGGGAGTGGAACCCACAGTCGCCATAACCGCGAATATCGTCTTAAGATTGTTGGAATTTTTATATGAAGATGGATCTATAGCATTGATCCAACAGTTGGCCCTGGTTAGTCATTTCGACGATGAGTTGATGAATCAAACTTATGGAGCTCGATATGACATGGACCTTGTCCCATTTATACTCTCAACGCATTCTTTCGGTCATTAAGACACCTTCCGGGTAATAGACGTACCCTTCTCGTTTTAGTCTTTACTAACTTAATCTCGTTGGTCGTCAAGTTATCCCTTCGAATATCGACACACCCCCTTTGGATAAACTTATCCCTAAGGATAAGAGTATTAAGGTCAAGGTGGAGGTTAGACCTTCTTTCCTTAAGACGATATTACCCCGCCTAGATGCTTACGTTTTATTGGCAATCATCTCTCAAGATATAATAACTTGCGACTCACTCCAATTTTTTAGCCATGTCGAAGTTTTATGTTTTGAGTTATTTGAATCAAAGGAATGAGTTCCTTTTATAGGGATGAAGGGTTACTCCAAGAGGTGAAAAGTTTCTTCCATGATTTGGAAAGACATAGGTGTGTATTTTCACTTAATCCTTTTCAATTATCATTAATTAATTCAATTGATTAATCACAATCATGATTAATTTTTTAATCAATCAATTAATTAATCAACGAAATTAATTATAATTTTATACATCTCATAATTCTACATATTCGAGTTAGTGTTCATGTAATATCATCCATAAATTCAACTTGTGTGCGAGTCAAACTTCCGTCCCAGTATATTAGATTAATCCTTCATTAGATATTAATTTTTCATTCATTTGAAAAATTAATTTACAACAATTTATTCATAAAATAATCATCTTTTTCCTATTAATTTGTCATCAAAACTAATTTTTCAAACGTTTCTTCTTAAAACTTCTTTTGGTAAGGTTTCAAACATCCTATTTCCTTCCCTTCTGTAAATGGACTATATTCTCCTCACTCATATCTACAAGCCATTAAGCAATCCAATTCGACTTTCAAGATCTTGCTAGCCATGCTTGTAGCCCGACAAGATCTTCTCCTTGAATGAGTTGATCTGTAAACGAAGGAATGCCTGACAATAAAGGGAAACCCACTCGGTTTTGAAGGCAAAGGTGTGGTCCTAGTCCTTAATGATGGTAATAGCTAGCGTTGAATACTATCGTCAAGGTCACTAGAGGCAAATGCAGTAAAATTATGTTAGAAAACTCTAGATAAATAAAACATATGAGGATAAATGTGTTGGACGTGTCTATTGACGGTTCACGTTGTTAGAAGAATGGGTATTGATTAATTGTCCATTTCTCTTCCTCTTTCATCCATTATGTGCAATTAGAGGTTATAGGGGAAGGTGAAAAGCTTGGAAGGTGAAAAGTTTACCTTCATCTCCTATATAAGTCCGGCCAAGGAATTCAACGAGAGAGGAGTTCATCATACGAGTGAAGGAAAAACACAAGAGAAGGCTTGGGATTTTGTTTATGGAATTTTGAAGAGTTTTCTGATTCGTTCGTGATAGTTCTTCCGACGACAAACAAAGATCAAGATCTACTACAAAAGAGCACCGTGAGTTTTACAGATTTCATATTTCTGTATTTCATACATTTAGATCAACAATGGTATCAGAACAAACGTTGAATGCATGATAGATTTTTCTGCTTGCTATATAATTAAGTTGCTGTGAAAGTATAAGATATCTTATGCTTATAGATCATGTTACTATAAAAGGATCTATGCAGGGTATGCCATCGCTACAGAAATTGTCAACAAAGTAGGAGCTTGTAGGCTTTCATTATATTCTCATTATTCTTCTTATTCAATTCATGTATTCTCAAAAAGATCTTCAAATCCTATATGTACCGGGTCATCCTCAAAAGTATAAGCTTGTTCATTCAAATTGAAATTATAATTAATAGTCTCTCTAGTATTGACCACAACACTACAAGAAATTGAAGGTGTCATATTATTGTACTCATTTATATTTGGAGTAATAGATTTATTTTAATTTTCTATTTGTGAATCTATAGATTGTACGTGAGTAGCTCATCAAAAATGTATTCTTCCCTACATTGATACAATTAGAAATTTACTATATTGGGAACAAAAATACTATTAAGATTTAATATTTAAAAAACACAACAGACAAACAGACAAATAGAGGAAGCCAATAGATCATTAAATATATATATCTTGTTAAAATTTTATTATAAACTTTTTAGGGCTCACGTTGGTGTTAGTTCGAACGCACGTCGCGAACAAAAAATCGAACATGATTTGGATTTTTCTTTCAGCCATGAGAAAAAAGCCGGAGGGTAAAATTGATCTCATACATAATTTAGTAATTTTCAAAATAACATATTACCCATCATCTAATGATGGGGTAAAAAGGCATTGAAAGAATGGGAGGAGTTCTCAGGTCTCAACACCTAATTTTGGAGTCCCAGAAGTCAGTCTGTAAAGAAGTAGAGGAGATAGAATGTCGATCCCTCGAATAGCCATCGGAACACCAGCTGAGGCGACTCGCCCAGAAGCCCTCAAGGCCGCGCTCGCCGAGTTCTTCTCCACCTTCATCTTTGTCTTCGCCAGCTGCGGCTCCTTCATCGCCTTCGGTACGCACCATCTCCCTCATCCTCTTCTGATGCACACCTTCTGTTCGCTCATTTTTCCCACCGGAGGCCGCAGAGAAGCTGACGGGCGGCTCGGTCGCCACCCCGGAGGGCCTCGTCGCCACGTCCCTAGCGCACGCCTTTTCCCTCTCCGCAGCCGTCTCGGCGGCCTCCAACGTCTCCGGCGGCCACGTGAACCCGGCGGTGACATTCGGCGCGTTAATCGGAGGCCACATCACGCTCCCCCGCGCCGCCCTCTACTGGATCGGGCAGCTCCTCGGCTCCGCCGCGGCCTGCGCCGTCCTCGACTACTCCACCGGCAGCCTGGACTCGGCGACCTTCGCCCTCGCCGCCGGCGTGATCGCGAAGCGAGCGCGGGTGCTGGAGGCGGCGCTGACCACCTTTGGTCTAGTGTACACAGTTTACGCCACGTCGGACGCGAAATGGGGCGGCACTGCGCCTCTCGCGGTAGGGTTGTTGATGGGCGCGAACATTCTGGCCGGCAGGGCCTTCGACGGCGCGGCGATGAACCCGGCTCTGGCATTCGGGCCGGCGCTTGTGAGGTGGGCGTGGAAGGACCACTGGGTGCGCTGGGAGGGGCCGCTCATCGGCGGAGGCCTGGCCGGGTTCTTCTACGAGTACTTCTTCACGCCCCACACCTACCAGCCGATCTCCCCTGCCGATTACTGAGGTTCTTGTTCCATTTATAAACCACCGAAAGCTACTGCTCTTCTGTCTTTATTAAGTTAATTAACTCTCACACCGACTCTGCTGATTTGACAACTTGTTTACCCTCAAAATGTGGGGATCTCTTTCTGTCTTTCATGTGTGTCTACAGAGCAACTGCTCTTGAGATAGAGAAGACTAGTTAGAATGCAATTTGTGTCGAACATTGACAATGCTTTTTGGGTCGTCTTTGAACAAGCAGCATTGTTTCTTTCTTTTATGGAGATACGTATCTCAAATTCACAATCTTAGAACGGCTAGATTCTCTTCATTTGAAACATTGTGTCTTCACTTGAACATTTTTAACATGACTTTTCATCCGAACCCGAGTTTCACACACTACTTAGGTAGGATGTCCAGATTGTGATTCCAAGTCAATTATGGCTACTAGGAGTCTTGGAGGCTTGCGAAAAGGTTTCTAGTCCCTGAAACCTCCTCAGTGATCTCTCACCTAACCTTAAAGCTGTCTCTTTGCTTAATACGTGCAAACAACTATTTGCACATTGGAAGAGAAGAAGAATCCATTTCCAACGCATTTCACGTTGTTTTCCTTCATGTCGTGACTTCGTTCACTTGTGACTATCGTTCCAATGAAGTTGATGGTTTGCAATTCAGAACAGAGGCACGTAGGAAAATTTTGCCAAAATTGCTGGTGGTTTTCGACTCTGAATTAATCGAAGCAGCTATTAGTCAACAGTTGAACAAGAATTATTTTTTGCATTATAGCTGCAAAATTCAGCTGTTTCCCGGTGCGGAACACGCTTAATCATGCTAAGAAAGTGACAGTGAATGAAATGATAAATATATACTACTAAACTACAGGGGGGAATTGAAGAAACAATTGCGCGTGAGGATTTATTATTTTGTAGTATTTTTTGGTGAATTAAGTTAGAAACTGTAGGGAACGGACATGCACTGAGACATTAAGAAGAGAACGGGGATTTCGATCATGCTGAGTTGTTGAAAGAAAAGGCGAAGTTTCGGAATTTGTCGTTGCCGCCCCGCAGCGACGAAGACGACGGCGGGGAATGCTGGAATGAGGCTGGAGACGGTGATGGCAGCTTCGACGCCTCTGGGTTCGAACTCGGAGCGATGGCGACGACGCGCGGGATCTCGACCCCGTGGAGGTCCGGCGGTGGGTGGCGCCACTGCGGCAGCGAACCCGTGAGGAGCAGCATCTGCAGCAGCGGCCCCGCCTCTATTACCGCCTCCACCAGACGCCCCTTCTCCGGCAGGCCCCTCTTCGCTGCTGCGGCCTCCAATTCCGCCAGTGCCGGATTGCTGCTCTCGCGTTCGTCGATGTCATCGGTAACCGTTGCGTCGACGGTAAGGAAGGAGGAGACGGGCGGTGGGTGCAGGCAGTCGACCTGATGGTGGAGGAGCAGGAGGGCGCGGCGGGCCTCGTCGCGCTCCTGGATGGCGGACTCGAGGAGGCCGGTGAGGCTGAGCGACCGAGCCTCCATTTTACGTAAATCCTCTTGTGCGGCGGCGTGGGCGGACTCCAGCTCGAGGATGGCGCGGAGTAGCTCCCCCCGCTTCAGTTCCAGTTCCTCTCCCGCCCCCGCGTTCACTTTGGCTCCGCGGTCGTCGTCCTGCCGGGCCAACCATTGAGAGTCGAAAACTCTTGCTTGAGGATAGGAATTGAACGAGTCGAATTGAGAGATACCTGATTATGCCAGAGGAAAGTAGCCGCGCCGCCACCGGAGGTCGCGTCCATGCGAGCTGGTTTCCGTGGCGACGGAAGTGGCAAAACGTCGAATATATAAAAAATAAAGGCCAAAGAAAAAAGGTGCCCATATTTTAATTATGATAAATATAGCACATTTCTTATCAAAACTATAATAATATAAAATAATTTTATTAAAATTATAAAATATAAATCAGTCGGCTAAAATTAGCCTACTCTTGGCTTAAACATTAAATCACCCTTTCAAATATCATGTCAAATTTTATTATATTAACACCTTTTTACTAAGATACTTATATTTATTTTAATATTAATATTAATTAGTTATGATTCACTATCTATTTATCCATCCTTAATCTTTATATTTAATCCTATCAAAAAATATGAAGTTGAAAAGTTAGAAGGTAGCAGCTTCGCTGACCTGACGTTGACTTCACTCCATTCTACAAAATAAACGACGTAAGTACCAAGCCAAGGAAGGAGTCCCCGACGTTGGCCCTCCAACGCTCAAATCAGTTACCAGAATATGGAGAAAATCGAAACAACAGTAGCAACAGTAGAACTCAAGAATAACACGTACCTCCGCCGATGATGGATCCTCCTTTTTATAGAGCCCTGGTGGGCAGTGTGTGCGCTTCTCGAGACATGAGCATGCTCTCTCATGTGTCCCATGAAAAGACCTTGTCAGCAAAGTACCTCTGACACTATACCTTAACAGGGCATGTACGATCCGTCTGTCAACCGTACCTTGTGTCAGCGTCATTATCTCCCAAAAGGATGTCGAGAGATACTACAGTGGTCTCGTTGCTTGGCTGAGCGGGGTAGCCGCTCGACCGGGACTCCGCTCCATCCATGGCCAAGTCCCGCTGCTTGGCCGAGCGGAATAGCTGTTCGGCCAAGACTCCTCTGCTCTGTCAACCTCCGTGGTTCTTCTATGCGGTGACCGTGTAACAACATATCTTTCTCCGTTCAGACCAACTATGCAGTCTCCCTCGACATCCTGCTACTCCATATTGAGCGTCAACTGTCTTGCGTATCATCCTGAGCCAGGGTGGGGGTTGGCTGGAACCCATCTCTTGCCTGTCGAGACCTAACCGCCCTAATACGACGCATGATAGTGGGGTCGGATAGCGGACGTGGTCGGAAGTTAAGCCAACGGGGCGGTCAGAAGTCAAGCCCACAGGGCGATCGGATGTCAAGCCCACGGGGCGGTCAGAAGTCAAGCTCATGTGGCGGTCAGAAGTCAAGCTCACGTGATGGTCAAAAGTCCAGCCTACGTGGAGGTCAAAAGTCCGACGTACGTGGGGTTCAAAGGGACAGGTTACAGGATGGTCCTAGTCGAACACAAGTGGCATTTCGGAGTTAAGCCTACATGTTAAGTAGGAACTCGGAAGGTAAGACCTATAGGTCAGGATTTACAAACTCGCGACACAGGAGATACGAGGAGTAAAGCGTACATGTCGGGATATGCAAACCAAGGATGACAGGTCAGGATTTATAGACTCGCGACACAGGAGATACGAGGACTAAAGCGTACAGGTTGGGATATGCAAATCAAGGATGACAGGTCAGGACTTACGGACTTGCGGGTCGGGATACGAGGACTAAAGCATACAGGTCAGGATATGCAAACCAAGGATAACATGTCAAGATTTACAGACTCGTGATACCAAAGATACGAGGACTAAAGCGTACAGGTCCGGATATACAAATCAAGGATGACAGGTCAGGATTTATAGACTCACGACACAGGAGATACGACTAAAACGTACAGGTCGGGATATACGAACCAAGATTCGCAGAGCAGGATACGTGGAGCCAAGACACAGGTCGAGATATGAGGACTAAGGCTTACAGGTCGGGATCTACAGGACAAGATATGCAGAACAAGATACACGAACCAAAGACGTACAGGTCAGGATATGTGGACGAAGGCTTATAGGGCGGTAGGCGCAGGTCTGGATCTATCAAGATAGACCGAATAGCAAATATAGGGTAGGGCGTACAAGTCTGGATTTGTGGGACAACAAACAAGCTAGGGAATGCGCCAGGAAAGGCAGGTATGTGCATACAGGTCAAGATTTGCAGATACGAGGACCCAATTGAGGGTTAACAGACCAGGGCGAACCTACACTACGTGACAATCAAGCTAGAGAATCGTAACAACCCGTCAGAAAATAATAACCACATGTCAAGGAATATGCTAACGGTCTGTGGCTCGTTGCCTCCTGATCCCTCCTCAGACCAATAGAAAGATGTCACGTGTCATTTACCGCCAGACAAATCCTGACAACCGACATTCCCTGACACTTATCAAACTCCAGAAGCATCCACTGTCATATAAAAAAGGAGGCTTTGTCTCTACGCAGGTATGCTCACTCATCTTTTCATTCTCGTCTTTTACTTTTCATCCTTTCACTGTGCTTCTGGAGAAAAAGTACCTGACTTAAGTGTCAGAGGGCCTGACTCGGGGACTTTTTCCCTGGTTCTTGGTCTCTAACGCAGAGGCGGCTTGTCTAAGTGTGCACAGAACCCTCGTGTCATCATTGTCGTTGTCATCACCCCCCGTCATCCGCTCGTGGGAATCTTTCCAGGAGTACCAGGTCACCCAGGTGCTTCCACGACTTTCCGTCAACACAGGCGACAGCGCGGCCAGCCTCTGTCCAACTTAGCTTTCGGACAGGATCAAATTTGGCATCGTCTGTGGGAACAAAAACTACCTACTCCGGAACGTGAAGATGGAGGATTCTAGCAGAATCAACGTGACCATGACAGCGGGAGAGTATGAACTCTTCAAAGAGGCCAAGAAGCGAGCGAGCTCTGAAAAGCAACATCCTACTGCCTCCCGACCATGAAAGCTACCTGAGGTTTCTAAAGAACCGGTTCACGCCTCGAATCGGGGTTCCAAGAGAAAACAACACATGGAATTTCCTCCTGCCTTCTATAGAGAGCTAGACCAGGGTTATTATCAGCCAAACCCTGGATGCTATAGCCGCAAGGAGCAGCCCCAAGTTTCAGTGGCTGAAAGTTCTTTGTCTAAGGATTCGAAGAGAGGGAAGTCTATCATCCCTCGAGAAGAACGTCGGGTGGAGCCGGAAGAGAAAGTGCCCTTCTCTTCCAAAATATTAGAGGAAAGGCTACCCAAAGGGTACCGACCCCCTGCTATCGAGGAATATGATGGCAGCAAGGACCTTGAAGACCACCTACGCAAGTTTAGAAATGCGGCTCTGCTACATCAATACAGCGATGTCGTTAAGTGCCGAGTTTTCTTGAACACTCTCTCGGGCTCTGTCCAGAAGTGGTTCGATGGACTGCCACATAGGTCCATCACCTGCTTCTTCGATTTCAAGATTGCATTCCTGCGCCACTTCGCCAACAGTAGGAAGTATCAAAAGATGGGTCACTGCTTGTTTGCTCTCAAGCAAGGGCCCTCCAATCTGTTGAGGAGCTATATCAAGTGCTTCAATCAGTGGCTCAAGACGTTCCCTCGGTCACATCAGAAATACTCATGAGCGCCTTCTCTCATGGGTTGACCGAAGGAGAGTTCTTTAGGGATCTCATCAGAAATCCCGTAAAGAATTTCGATGAGATGCTGGAGAAGGCGGTCAACTATATCAACATGGAGGAAGCGCAGGCGACGCGAAGAAAGACAGATAAACCTCCCCCTGTAAATAAGTCTGAGAGAAGAGTACCCCAACCTCCTGCTCAACCTCTCCTGCGCTCTCGGGACGCCCGACCTACTTTCCACCCTGGTCAAGATGTTCGGCTAATCCCGTGCGTAGCTGCAGTCCATGCCCCCCGACCTGGGCCTTGGGGGCCGCTCTATTGCACGTATCATCGATCCCACTCGCATGCTACCAGTGAGTGTTTTCAATTCGCCCGGGATTCCTGCTGCGCTGCCGAGCTGGGCCTGCGACCCCCCATGCTGGCTCCTCGGGTCCAAACAATGATGGAGGAGCGACGCAATGCAGCGGGGCAGGCCAGCAGACCCCGGGCCGAGCAGGAGGGGCCAAGCATGCAACAATAAGGACGCACAGGGAGCAAAGAGAAGCCCGCGAGGCAGAGAATCGCGGCAACGCGGTCATCCGTTATATAGGCATGATCTCCGGAAGACCTACTGACGGAGATTCGGGTCGGGCGTGCAAGTCTCATGAACGTCGATTGGAGATTCACATTGTTGGATGCAGCAAGGAGCAGGCCGTTGGCCCTGTTATCATCTTCGGGCCGCAAGACTTGGAGGGACTGGAGTTGCCTCATGAAGATGCCTTTATCATCAGAGCGGTCATAGCCAACAGCCGCGTGGCCAGAGTCTTCGTTGACACTGGGAGGTCTGTCAATGTGTTGTTCAGGTCTGCTTTCGAAGAAATGCAGATTGACGCCAGCGAGCTCCAGCCGATGGCTACTTCTTTATATGGCTTTACTGGTAATGAAGTAAAGCCTATGGGCCAGATCAAGTTGGTCATATCTTTGGGGAGCGAGCCATTAGTCAAAACCAGGAGGAGTACCTTCCTCATAGTAGACTCGCCCTCTTCCTATAACGTTATTTTGGGTCGACCGGCTCTACATGAGTTCAGATCTGTTGTCTCTACCTTTCATCAGAAAATCAAGTTCCCCGTGGGAGAGCAGGTCGGGGAAGTTAGGGGAGAGCAGCGTGTTTCTCGGCGATGCTATATTGACATGGTCAAAGTGGAAGCTCGTAAAGCACAGAGGACTCAAGACGGGGATGTGCACGTCATTTAAGAAGAACCCCTGCCTATAGCTGAAGAACTCATTCCCTGGGAGGAAGTTCAGCTATATCCTGAACATCCAAAGAGTCTTACTCGGGTAGCAGGTGACTTACATCCTGAGCTCAAAGAAGAATTGATCCAGTGCTTGACCCATAATAGAGATGTTTTCGCCTGGTCCGCTGAAGAATTACCAGGGGTTAAGCTTGAAGTAGTGGAACACCAGTTACACCTCTTGCCTGACGTCCGACCTGTCAAGCAAAAGAAGAGGAACTTCTCGACCGACCAGAATAAAATTATCAGAGCTGAAGTGGACCAGCTCAGGAAAGTCGGACATGCCCGAGAAGTACAATTCCCGTCCTGGCTTTCCAATGTGGTCTTGGTAGCAAAACTCAATAATAAGTGGAGGGTCTGCATAGACTTCCGGGATCTTAATCGAGCCAGCCCTAAAAACTGTTATCCTTTGTCCAGAATTGATCAGCTAGTAGACTCAACCGCCGACTGTGAGAGGATTTGCATGCTAGATGTTTATCAGGGGTATCATCAAATTCCCCTAGCCCTGGAGGACCAGGAGAATGTCAGTTTCATTATGGCTGATGGTACTTTCTGTTATACTGTCATGCCTTTTGGGCTCAGGAATGTTGGAGCAACTTATCAAAGGATGATGGACAAAATCTTCCGAGAGCAAGTCGAGCGCAACGTGGAAGTATATGTGGACGACATACTTATCAAATCCCCCTCAGTCGTAAATCTAATAGCTGATTTGGAGGAGACCTGCGGCACCCTCCGGCAGTACGGGTTAAAATTAAATCCCCTGAAGTGTCTATTCAGAGCCAATGAAGGAAAATTCTTGGGGTACTTGGTGACGGAGCGAGGAATCGAAGCCAACCCTGAGAAGGTCCAAGCACTCTGAGATATGAAGGCTCCTCAAAACCTGAAGGAGGCGCAAAAATTGGTGGGCAGGATAACAGCCCTGTCCAGATTTATCTCTCGATCGGCAGACAAAGCGGCACCCTTCTTCAAAGTGCTCAGAAAAGCCTCCAAATTCCAGTGGGATAAAGAATGCACGCGAGCTTTTGAGGAGTTAAAGAAGTATCTGGAGGCTCTACCTTCCTTATCAAGCCTATTACAGGAGAGCCGCTCTGGGTCTACCTGTCAGCCACCCCTGAGGTCGTGGGGGCAGTGTTAGTGAAAGAGCAGAACAATGTACAATGGTCGGTGTACTTTTTTAGTCATCTATTGAAGGGGGCTGAGTCTAGATACACACCCCTGGAAAAGTTAGTCTATTGATTGGTGCTCATGGCTCGGCGTCTAAGACCTTATTTTCTGGCACATCCTATCACAGTTCTGACCAATAGCACCATGGGTAAAGCCCTCACCAATATAGAAGTTGTTGGCCGGCTTATCAAGTGGGCGACAGAACTGGGAGAGTATAATATAGCTTATCAACCTCGAACGGCTATTAAAGTGCAAGCCTTGGCTGATTTCCTGACCGAGATTCATCAAACTGATTCGGAAGAAACGTGGAAAGTATACGTGGATGGATCGGCCACACGACAGGGAAGTGGTATTGGGGTTCTTCTGATCCCCCCAAGAAGACATCTTGCAGCTAGCCGTGCGGTTAAACTTCAGAGCTACTAATAATGAAGCAGAGTATGAGGCCTTATTTGTAGGGTTGCAGGCAGCCCAGCATGTGGGAGCTGCCCGAGTAATCATATACTCGGATTCTCAATTAGTAACCCAGCAGGTAGCAGGCAACTTTGGGATCAATAGTGACAAGTTGCAAGTATATCGAGAAGCTTATGAGAAAATGAAAGAAGAATTCAAGGAGGTCACAGTGAACAAGATTCCCAGAGCAAAGAATGGTCGAGCTAACGAGTTAGCCAAAATGGCTAGTTCTCTAACAACCTGGGTATTAGATAAGTCAATAGCACATACCTTCCTCATAGCTCAAATAGATCTTCAGAATAACAGGGGTGAGCTTATTGACTGGAGAGCACCAATGATTAATTATCTGTGGCAAGGTATTCTACCGACAAACCCAGAGGAAGCACGGCTGGTCAGGAAAAAGACCCATGCCTACACCATGATAGGAGATCAATTATATAAGCGGGCCTTTTCCAGGCCTTTACTTAAGTGTTTAAGCATGGAAGAGGCGGAGCATGCTTTGCGAGAGACACATCAGGGGTGTTGCGGCAGTCATGCTGGAGGTCGAACATTAGCTCGCAGGGTGCTACTGGTCGGTTATTTCTGGCCTACCTTACAAAAGGATGCTCAGTAGTTGGTGAACACTTGCTTATCTTGCCAGAAATATCAGAATTTGACACATGTGCCCACCTTAATGCTAAATACATTTATCGTTTCTTGCCCCTTTGATCAGTGGGGTATGGATATCGTGGGACCATTCCCTATGGCACTAGATCAAAAGCGATTTCTGCTGGTGATGGTATACTACTTTTCTAAATGGGTGGAAGTCGAAGCCCTGGCTAGAATTACAGAATGAGCAATTATCAAGTTTTTATGGAAAAACATTCTGTGCAGGTTCGGCATACCCCATAAGTTGGTATCGGATAACGGAAGACAATTCCAAAGTTGGAAGATCCAGGCCTAGTGTCAAGGCTTCGGCATTACTCAGTCATTCACATCCGTAGCATACCCACAAAGTAATGGGCAGACCGAGGTCATCAACCGAGAGATTGTGCGGGGATTGAAAGTTAAGCTAGATCACGTTGGAGGAGATTGGGTAGAAGAATTATAAAGTATTCTCTGGACCTACCGTACAACGCCTCGGGAGAGCACATGCCTCACTCCCTTTCATTTAGTCTACGGCAATGAAGCGGTGGTGCCTATAGAGATCGAGGTGCCTTCCACTAGAAGAATGTTGTATGACGAAGAGAATGTCGAACGGAGACTTGCAGAGCTGGATCTCATCAATGAAACTCGTGAACGGATAGCAGCCAGGCTAGAGGCCTATCGACAAAGGATGAAGCAGAATTATGATAGGAGGGTGGTTCCTCGTTTCTTCGGAGAGGGGGACCTGGTCTGGAAGCGAGCGAAGCCTGTGGGGGTCGTAACCAACCTAGCACCCCAATGGAATGGACCCTATAAAGTTATTTAAAAGTTAGTATCGGGTGCGTACTACCTACAGGACGACCGGTGTCAGAATCTAGACCGGCCCTGGAGCGCTAATTATCTTCGGCCTTACCGAACATAGATAACTTTCTTTTCTGAAAAGCTTGGGCTCGATAAGTGTTGGTTCGCAGAAGATAGGATAAATTAGGTCGGGAGTATTTACCCGACCGGCCAGTAAGAATGTTTGCCTGGTCAGGATTGTTACGTCCTTTGTAAATTATCAAACCCATTTTGGAACTCAAACACAGAAAGCAAGAAGTAAGAACATTAATTAGGAACGTAGTTCAATTTATACAATATACAAATACAAATTACTTAAAGGCAGAAAAGACTTCGTCGGGTATTTCGTCCAAAATACGACGATGATCTAAGAAGTCTTCAGGGGGAGCAGACCTAAAATATCCTTGTTCATACAGTTATCGCATGGCCCCTGCCGCACCATGAGCTATGGCGGTCACGAGGCAATCCCCAACCTGGATCCCAAACTCTCAGGAATAGAGGTAGGCTTCCCGACTCAGCCTGCAGCGTTCAGCTTTGCCCGCCCTATATATTTCCAGAGCTGTGGTGACTCCAGAAGCAGCAGAGCGGGCTTGAGCTAGTTCAGTCTGTGCCGCACGCAATTCAGCTGCTAGAGATTCCAGAGTTTGGCTCTTCTTTTATAATAGGGCCTCCTTGGCTTGCAGCTCCTTATTCAATTGATCCACGGTCTGTTTATGGAGACTCTCGGCCTAACTTTTCTCCTCACGAAGGCCTTTGAGTTCCTGGTCGGCTTCCCGCAGAGATTGTTTGTGCTAAGCATTTGCCCTCTTCAAAGCCCCTATTTTAGCCTTTTGTGCGCGGCCAGCTGCTGCAGGGTCATTCAGTTGAAGTTCTAGTTCGGCTACCTTGTCCGTTAACACTTTATTACGGTGGTAGTAGAGATGGAGTGTTTGATTTACTACCATGGATTCAGTATGGGCCTAGGCAGGAAAGGAAGATATTTAGAAAAGACAGAGGGAGCTCTATAACAAGAGTGGGGAAAGCTTACCTGGGTATATAACTCAGAAAATCTATCCATTCAACCAGATACTGGCAAATCCTCCATCTGTCGCACGCTCTCTATCCAACAAGTGGCTAGTTGGCCCCTCACGGTTAGAACACTAGTAGGAACATCCCGCTGATACAGCAAGTTTAGCTCTGAAGGTTTGGTGGTGCGGTAGTGGTGATAAGAGGAGCCACAGGGCTATGGTGTCTCGGTTATTAGTTCGGAGGGGCCAGCTTCCTCGTTCCGAGTTAGAGGTGCAGCCGAAGCAAGCAAAGGGGAAGAAGTGTGAGCCTGAGGGGTCGACTGGGATTCTTCAGCAGTTCTTTCTGGAGTAACCAAGGGCGTCCCTCGTGAGGCCCCCATGGGATTCTCTGAAGGAGCTAGAGTTGTAGAGGGACCCGAGAATTCAGCGGTAATCCGAGTAGAGCGGGAAGATTGGGTAGTAGAAGAGGGGCCAGAGGCTAGATTAGGATCAACAGGCCTGTGTCGGGACTTGTGCGTCAAAGGCTGGTTATCTGAATCTGAATCTTCATCAAGATCGGCAAGCCTGTGTCAGGACCTGTGTGATAAGGGCTGGTTATCTGAGTCTGAATCTTCAAAAGGAGATCGGGGTCGGCGGCGAGGAGCTGATGGAGCACTCTGACTGGCAGCTTCTGCAGCAAAACGTACGTGACAGGCAACTCGAGAAACTGTTCAAAAAGTGGGACTAGCAGGAGGTAGGCCTGCTGCCCCGGAAGGGGGTCTAGTAGTCGATTGGAAAGTAGTAGTAGAGGATGTTTAGGGAAGAGACGAAGGAGTTGGTTGAGGAGCTGATCGAGGAGTTGCAGCGATAGACGCTCCCAATCGGGAAGGGGCAGCATGTGGAAGAAGTCTCCTATCCAATATGATTCTCCCACTCCGCATTACTTCCTGCTCGCTAAAAGGGAGAGGCTGGACGTCGGAGGCGCGGAGTAGGGTATTGGCTGCAAGGGGAAACCATAGTTGTATTAACCATACCAAAAAATAGGGCGAAGTAATTCGAGGGCAGGCAAGACTCAGCCAAGGAGCGAGGCAGCTCGGAAGAGGAGATGCGGCTCAACCTGAAGAAAGACAAGACCTCCTCGAATAGCAATCTCGTTAAGTCCAACCTCCAGCATCTCAGCTGAGCCAGAGCCTCGGTGAAGAGGGGATCAGTGCTGAAGTCCCGCACGTAAGGTGCCCTAGGCAGGATTCGCTGCCAACGAGTAGGCCACTCCACAGCAGAAGGAAACTTAAGGAAAAAGTATTTATCCTTCCAATTAGGTTCAGAGGAGGGAATGGGACAAAAGAAAGTGGTCCGGGTACAGGCCTAGTAGCGAAACAAGCCCTCACTATTGTTGGGACCAAATATGTAGCTAGAGGGGGGGTGAATAGTTGGTCTCGTGCTCGTGGTCGGCGTTGCTTGTTTCTTCAAAGATGTGCAGCGGAAATATACAAGAAACAACACACACAATGCTAACAAGTAGATTTACTTGGTATCCACCTCCAAAGGAGATGACTAGTCCAAGGATCCACACACTTACACACACCTCCACTAATAAACACTCATTTACTTTAACTACCGAAGGCGGAGAAGCCCTACAAGACTCTCAATACAAGAAGAAAGAAAAGGGCAGTAAAGAACAAGCAAAAGCTTACAAGAAGTGCAGTAAAAGCCCTAACCCTAACTTCTCTTCTTCGCCTCTTGACTTGGACAAAACTTCCAAGAATCTTCAAGATCTGGCGTGGAGAGCTCTGTGGAGAAGCTGTGGAGTCGCCTGTGAAGATCGGAGCTGTATCGTGAAGTCTGCAAGTTCGCTACCGAAGGAATCGAACACCTGTAGCTAAATACGACGCTAACGGTCGGATCCCGATCGATTGGATTGCTCCCAATCGATCGGGGAGGCTTTGGATCGATCAGTGGATCGATCCAGAGCGCCTCTGTGCTCTGCGGGAAATGCCTGGATCGATCACCTGATCGATCCAGCCTTTATCACGTAAAAACGCGTCACCCCAATCGATCCACTGATCGATTGGGGTCTCTGGATCGATCGACCGATCGATCCAGAGATGTTCTGTGCGCTCTGCGACTTGCCCACTCGAGGCTTGTCGTGGGGACCTTCCCAATCGATCGGCCGATCCATTGGGCATCAGCTAATCGATCGGATGATCGATCCAGACATTGGTTTTTTGCCCAAAACCAAGTCCCAAGCCCCCAAACCAACATCCGGTAAATCCATGACCTGTTGGTTCATCATGCCTAGCATCCGGTCACCCTTGACCTGCTAGGACTCCCTCACCAAGTGTCCGGTCAATCCCTTTGACCCGCTTGGACTTTCCTCATCATGCTAAGTATCCGGTCACTCCCTTGACCTACTTGGACTTTTCTTCCTCGTGCCAAGTATCCGGTCAATCCCTTTGACCTACTTCGACTTTCACCAGATGTGTGGTCAACCTTGACCCATATGGATTTTCCCCGTGCCTGGCTTCACTCATCAGGACTTCTCATCTGCCTAGTTTCACTCACTAGGACTTCTCTTTTGTCTGGCTTCACTCACCAGGGCTTTCACCTAGCTTCACTCACTAGGATTTTCTTCTGCCTGGCTTCACTCACCAGGACTTTCACCTAGCTTCACTCACTAGGATTTTCTTCTGTCTGGCTTCACTCATCAGGACTTTCACTATGAAAAATAGTTTTCATGTCTTTAAAGAGTACCTCCCCCTAAAGACATGGTCGTACCTTTTGTCATTGCACCAACAATGACTTGGAATCCCTAAACCTTTAGGAAACCCAGATTTAGAAGTTTTGAGGTTAAAAAGTTCAAAATTTGAATCAAACCTCAACCTAAACTTCAATTTAGTCTACCTTAACCAATTCATCCTTGCTTTCAATATGAAAACACCCTTTTTATGTATACAAATATATTTTGAGGGGTTAGGAATGGTTACCTAGACTAAAATAAGTTCAAAATGCTGAAAATAAGCTTTTCTAGCCAAAATCAGCATCTTCGATCTATTGGAGTTGGGTTCCAATCGATTGAACCAACTTGAATCGATCCACTGATCGATTCAGAAGGTCTGGATCGATCGGTGGATCGATTCAGAAGGTCTTGATCGATCGGTGGATCGATCCAGAAGGCTTCTGTTCGTGAAAAGCCTGCTCTCAATCGATCGCCCGATCGATTGAGATCCTTCAATCGATCGGGTGATCGATTGAAGTCTGATAGTTGCTGAAATTTCATTTCAGACAACTTCAGAAACCCCTAGAAATTTCTACAAAATTTCAAAATCCATGAAAATCATTGTAGACATTATTTAGGGCATATATTATCATGGAAAAATAGTTTTTTATGAAAATACATCATATTTTCAAAGATTGACACAAACTTGAAAACTTGCAAAAACTTTATTGTTTTCTTCAAGTTTGTGTCTTACTATTCAATGGTGATTACCATCAAAAGATAGTCTTCACCAAGGTTTTCCAAAATCATTTTACAAACATTTTTAAAACCAATATCCCACCATGTTCCTTGGGCTTAATGCACATGACTTGTACATTAGTTTTCCCAATGATGGGAAAACACATAACTATGTGTTTTGACGAACTTAAAACTCAAGGAAATGCATTAAATCAGCATGTTGAGTTTTGTTCATCATCCTAACATCTCACTTGTATCTACTGTGTACAAAACACATACAAGTCATCTTATAGGTCTTTGTGAGATGCAAAATTTGGCTTTGCCCTAGTCTAGGGATCATGCATATCTATCTAGGCATTTTGTGGATATTGAACATCCACCTAGGATGTCACTTGTTGACACTACCTGTTGATAAATGTCATTTGTCCTTAATTTTAAGAAAATAAACATAATGCATGATAATGTTATGGCATACATCAAAAAGAAATATTTTTCAAAAGAAAATTTCCTATAACTACATGATGTATGTATGTCATGACATGGTGTTTTTGTATTTTTCATAGTAAGTCATGAATGTAAAATACAAAACTAAGTATGATGTCATGGCATATGATGAGCAAACAATCATGGCAAGGTTTAGCATAAATAAAATATACCTAGATTATCTATCTAAGTATCCTTAAGCACATAGCTAATCCTAAAACTTGAACCCTAGATTGACCAAAGTGCTTCAAGAAAGTGTCAAAACCTAACTTGGCATTTCTAATTCTCTTGATTAATTTATGCCAATTAAAATTAAGCATATTCCTCAAATGTTAACATATTTCGTTCTTCCACAAGAGTATCACTAAGAAAATACAAAAATCCCAACTTGATATTTCCTTATTGCCCTCTTTGTTGGCACAAGAAGCACAATGTGCTCCTTGCTCTTCTTTATTGTGGGGATGGTCTCCTTGGGCTTCTCCTTACCCTTGGGTGCCACTTGGCCCTTCTTCTTGGCCAAGTTGGGACACTTGCTCTTGTAGTGCCCATTCTCCCTACACTCAAAACATATAATATGATTTTTATTATTAGTTGAGATATTTTTATCTTCACATGTAGGGATGGCACTTGGTCCTCCATGTGATGTGGATGTAGAGGCTTCCTCTTAATCCGATGGTGATGATCCTCCATTAGATTTGACTTGATTTGTGGAGATGGAAGCTTCTTCATCTTCTTCTCTTCTTGACCCGGATGTGGAGACTTCTCCTTCTTCTTGATCCGGTGTCACCAAAAATTGCTCCCCCTCAATCCTAGAGGTAGAGGTTTCATCATCTTGTACATGGAACAAGGAGTATGCTCCCTCCTAGTTCCCTTCATTGCATTCCCTCGAAAATGAAGCTTCTTCTTGGACTTCTTCTTCAGAAGTTGAGCATCTCACAACTTCGGAGTCCTCCTCTTGGTATTGCTCCAATGAGTCGCCCTCTTTGAATTCCTCTTGATTCGGTACAGTGAAAGCTCCATCAAAATGTCTTTCATGTGACTTTCATTCATTTTAGTTCCCAGTCCAATTCTAAAGCTGCACAAGGGGCTTTCACGCGATCTCAACGTGAAAATCACATTTATTTTAATGAGCAACCAAAATTAAATTATATCCCAACCAAGCTGCACAAACGGCTTCCAAATGATAAAATCTATCAATATGAAGAAATTTGAATCATGTTTAATAAGGTTTTGACAGACAATTAATGACAGGATAAGATGAGGATTGAATGGCAATATGATATTATATATAATTTTGTAGATACATTTATCTCTGCACCGTCATTTAATGGGAATCTAATTCAATCTACCAAGCAAAATTTTCAATAGTTACAGGGTGAGTACATAAGCTGAAAGAGGACATGCAATCTGCTGTTGTTTTAAGATCTTGAAGGCTCCAACTTCATCAGTATTGAATTATATAAAGGGCATTGTTGTTGTTGATGTCTGCCAAAAGAATATGACATGTACATGCCATTCTTCGAGCAAGCTTAGCCAAGATCTCATTCATTTTAGGCCACAGCATTCTGCATCAGCTCAAACCACTGCAAGAGTAATCAGCATCCAACAAGATAAGTTATATCCAAAGATTTAAAAATCTCATAAAACAAAGTAAATTTTCTAGTCAGTGTTAAAACCCAGAATGGGGCTGCCACAAGAATAGGGCATTGACATGCCATTCATCGGGCAAGCTTATAGCCAAGATCCCATGCATTTTACTCCATGGCATTCTGCATCAGCTCGAACCACTGCAAGGATAGCCAACATGCAACAAGTTATATCCAAAGATTCAAAATTTTCATAAATTAAAGTAAAATTTCTAGTCATGGAGCAGAATAGGCTGCTGGTTCGATTTACAAAAAAAAAATGGAACCAACAGCACAAATTGTAAGTTTACTATTCTCATTTCTATATCAATAATTAATTTTTATGTTAGCTAATTAGGTTTTTTTATTGATTTATCTTACTATTTGATTAAGAATTTAGACCTTTTACTAACTAATTTTGGTGAAGCCTAAAATGAAATTACGTTAATATCCTTTTTTCTTTTCACACTAAAAATAATTTTAAGACTTATTGGTAGTTTTCTCTTGTTATTTTTATATAAAAGTTATGCACTGCTATGGTTCTCTTTAGTCCCACATCTTAAGATTGGTAACACCGTGAGCGGAGAAGTTTCTATAAATACTTTGGGTTGGCGATGTTAGAAAACAAATATTTCTCAACCTTTTGGCTAAGAAATTAAATTAATTTTTTATGAGGAAGAGTCACCCTTGCATTGCACTACTGCATAGATCTATCGCACCCTTACCAAGTCTAATTTATAAGCCTGAGGCACTAATTTACGCGTATTCATGCAATATATTACACATGCAACATGTGTGCACAATGACTAGTTATAATTATGATTCTAAATGGATTCTTTCTAGATTTTTATCATAAATAAGATGCAATAAGTATGCAGCAGGCTGGTTAATTTAAACTGGTCTAACCAATTAGCTTCTCCAATTGATGTCTAGGTCAATATGATATTCAACTGATTGAACCTCTAGTTCAATCAATGAACCACTAACCCAGAGCTCATCTAGTTCAACTTCTGGATCAATTTTTATAACTTTCAAGCATGATTGATGCCATGAAATTCGAGCGGAGTAGATGTATTACTTGTCTCAATAAATCAGCTAGCGTCTGGGGAAGCGCCTCAATGTTTCTATGAATTATGTAGTATGGAAAAGGAAAAGTGTTAAGATACTTCTTGAATGAAAGGCAGTCTCCTTCATAGCTTGCTTCCTGAAAAAATTAAATAAATAGATCACATGAATAGGAAATAATAAGGAATCAAGAACATGATTGAGACGAAGAATTTGTACGTACCATCAAATCTATGATGGATTCTTCAGGGCTATCAAGTAGTATAAGTGCAATCAATCGCTTTTTATTCAGAGCATCCCTTACATAGCGCTTCAGATTTTCCTGTCAATGATTCCTAAGGTCAGTAACAGGACAAAAAAGTAATTGAAGTTAAACCTAAAACAGATAAGAACATTTCTATGTATACCTTTTCCCCTAGGAATTTGCAAAATAATTGTAACTTGCATGTGATACCACTGTGGCCAGGAATAACAAGGACAAAAAAAAAGAAAAAGCCACTGAAAATAATATGATTAACATGCTGACCAAGATGCAATAGCCACGTTTTAGTCACGCCAGCATCCCATTTTATGTGTATATATACGAAGCATATCAAAAAGTACTTTATATCATCACGTTTCCTCCTCCAGACTAATTTTTAAGTGCGATTCTTATAAAAAATTATAGATATATTATATTTTTGAATTTTAATTTATACTTGAACTATCAAATTAATTATACTTTTAGTAAATTTAATGTTACTTTTATGTACAATATTTGGTTTTTTGCTTCCGCGTGTGTGGCACAGGCAATGCACTAGTAATATTAACTTCATAATTGGAAATCCTGCACCGTCAATTAGCAGGTAAGAGAGGGACAGGGGACAACCAGGACAAACTTAGTATTGGTGAAAGCAAGCTTCTCCTGGTACTAAATCATTAACTTCATTATGAATACAGTATACTACACGAACTAAGTAAAGAGGCCAATAACAAATACAGTAGGTCTTAAAAACGTAGGTAAAATAACTAAAGAACCAGAAACATACCTTCTCATGAATCCTTCCATCAGCTATTATCAAAACGAGCTGATTAAGTGGTGTTTGGCCAGATGGCATGCGTGCTCTGAATACTGCATTATCAAGCATATTGTTGAGATACTTCAAAAGATCAGCCAATGGTTCATCAACAATGGCATTGTCTTGCTTGAATGATAAGTTAGACATTATCTGTTCCAAGCAAAGCAGAAGTATGAGAAATTGTTTACACTTCAATACAAGCGTAAAAACCATATTAAACAGATTAAAATAAATAACTAGACAGACCTTGACCCCAGCTTCTCCTGTAAAGGGCTCATCAAAATCATGGAGCAATCTAACATTGCCTTTCCTACCAAAACTTGCAACTGCAAACTGGCCAACCTCTAGTTGTGACATTGCTCGACACACAGTTATCAATGCCTCAATAGCTGCATTTCCACAGTTACTTTCAGACATACTGCGTGAATCATCCACAGCAACAACCACCTGATAGTTCCTTTTGTTTGGCTTGGTCCGCCTTAACCAAATTTTATCTTTCCGGAAATGGCTTGCAATATATGGTATAACCTGAACATGGTAAAAGTTCAGTAACAATCCAGACATAATAGAAAAGATAGTCTAACTTGGGTAATAAGATGACTGAAAAGATCAAGGATGATGAATCCAGTAATTTTACCTTCTTCATGTTAATTCGCTTTCCAGTCTTATAATCTCCTTGGAGCTTACTTGCAAGAGTGGGTTCCATCACAAGTCGCAATTGTTCTGCAAGTACCTGAGATAACCGTGTTGTGCTTACTTCATACTTTTTCCATTCTAAAACAGTATCTTGCAACGGCCCCTCAGGCATATCTTCGATCCCCAATGAATTAGAGAAAGCTTTGTCATCTGTGCTTGTATTCAGAAGTAATTCTTTCTCATTCATGTATGAACTTTTGAATGAGACCACACTCTCATATTGATTATTCAAATTACTAATTTGTCCCATTTCTGTCATCAATGAATCATTTCCAATATCCATGTAAGGAAGCTCATCGTCTTTTTTCTTTGAAACCAAATCTTGTCGCGGATTAAGATAACTTGTGTCAGAATTTTCCTTCACCCTGTTTTGATTAGTATCTTCATTCTTCCTCCTATGATTCTCATCCGCTGAAGATTTGCTGTTATCAAGGTTATTGTTAACCTGGTCAGATGTCGCAGCTGCAAGAGCCTGAGAGGTGCTCTTTTCAGCATCTGCAACGAATTCATATTCTTCTGCATCCTCATTGGCAAGATTTTCAACTAATTCAGGCAGACTTTCTAGTGGATCAACTGACACTTTAGCTCTCTCTTTCCAATCTTCCATTGCATCTCCTAGACTTCTGTAAGGATTTGGTCTGGTCCTTGAGCAGCTGTCCTGTGAATTCTCAGGTTTCAACTGAAACTGATCATATGAAATTTTAGAATTGTCAACTGAATTGGATGCAATTTCGATTTTGGACATTTCATCAGATAGTAAAGACCTCGACGGAGCAATGCTACTATTTATGTCATTGTTGTCAGCAGCAAGCATGTCTGACACCATTAAGGATTCTATTATATGAGAATTACCAGAGGACTTGATTGATTCTTTCCCTTCCAATGGATATTCAAAGGTCTCCGTTGTATCAGACGGAAGAGTTTCCTTATTTGACTCTGGCTCCATATTTGCAGTTTCAGCTTTCTCTTCCACTTCGATCCTTGAATTATTGTCCACTTGAGAAACATCCTCATCAACAACATTGTCTTCTTTGGACTTGTCATCCACATCATTCATTTCTTCATCAGATCCAAAGGAACCCAACTCTGATTCATCCATATCAGAACCTTGAGGCTCATCCATATCAGCATCTTCAGTTTGTTTTGCTTCTTCCTCAATTTGAATATCTGTAGGATCTTCAAATGCTTTGCTTTTGTCTACAACCATATCATCAGAATTAAAATCATCTTCATTTTTTTTGGAATCATTATCCTCCTCGTTAAGCCTGTCATCTTGATTTTTGTCTATATCTTCCAAATCATCTGCAGCAAGAGCATTGTCATCCTTAGCAGTAAGCTCTCTACTACCTGAATCTTTTTCCTTGACCGCAGGACCTGGCTCGTATTTCTCTGAACGATTTTCAGTATTATCATCTTCATCCCCATCCCATTGTTTCTCATCTACTTTCTGGTCACCCTCTGCTGTCTGTCCCATCTGAGAATCCAAGTTTGGGTCCTCCTCATCCTCAAGGTCATCATCTTCTGAATCCTCACTGACACTGAATGTTTCACCATCAAAATCTTCTTCCATTTCTATTCCTTTATCATTGCCATTGGGCTGTTTTTCTAACTCATCCTGTCCATCGTGCTGCAATATTTACCACTGTCAAGCTACTTCTATCATAAAAAACCTGAGAGAAATAAGCTCACTAAATTTACCTTCTCAGATGTACCAAGGAGCTGAGCTTCATCCTCAATCTGATCACTTACGTCATTAACTCCTTCACCCTCTCCCATTCCTGTTCCACTGGCATCTTCAGTCCCATTGCACTTTGAGTTTTCTGTTTCTTCTTGTGATGATCCAAATCCTTTAGAAAAAATCAATATAAATATATGGGCGAGCACGTTTGTTAGTTCAGCTACCTGCACATATCAACCAACCAATTCAGAACAGCTATCTAACAAAAAAATTGGAGGTTAGTAATTGAACAACAGAAAAAACATACTGCTGCATGCACATCCAAAAATTCAGATAGGATGCCATCTCCAAAAGTTAGGATAAGGTCCAAAAGGACATAAAGATGCTTAAGTTGTATCTGCATCTGAGAACACACTTCATCTTTCCTATCTGAAAACGAGTCAACAAATTTTCTCTGTAAACAAATACATATAAGAGGTCAGCATTAGCAAGTTTAAGCTAAAAAGTGAATGAAGTAACAAAACTAATAATGTGAAAAGAGTGAAAACGCACTGCTGCAGAAATTGTTTCACCAAAAGCATCATCAATTTCTTCCAGTCGTAGAACCTTTTTATGTGACTGAAAAAGTTGATTCCATAAAGCTATTTGCCCAGATAAGTCATGAGCAGGAATATTGTACACACTGTTTGTGTACAATTTGTCATAAACATCCAACAAGAGTTTAATGGTTCGCTCATAACTTTCAGTGTAAAAAGTCTCTAGGTTCATGGAATTTTCTCTAGTAGCACACTGTTTATCCTTATCAATCTGAGATATCAATACCTTCATCTTCCCCTGCAAAATACACAAAGAAAGATTCACAATACAATTAGATCATTTGTAAAATCAACCAATTCTATCAGACTAGTTTAATTAAATAGAATTGTGATTCACGATGACAGAGGCAGACTCATCATTTCAGACAATTCAGATATCAATTCATATTTTGGCACAAAAATGGCTTGTTGCTTCTGCTGCGAATAAACAGAAGACAAGATGGTTCATTGTGAAGTACAACGATGGGAAACAAATTGATGCTTCTGCGACTATTATGATCCTACCTTCAGTAATTAGCATTATGTTTATGAAAATATATTTGCTCCTAAATGATATATAACATACCATATGAAAACAATAATAAACCAAGGATGTTTTCAATGTTTTAAAAAACAGTTTCTCAAACTTGAAATAATAATTCATAATGTTATTGAACAATATAACCTATCATTGTTTGTAACCTTTTGCCAAGTCACTCATAATTCAATATCTGAGCAATAGGGCTAAATACCAAAAGCGAAAAAATCAAATAAAATGTAAATTACTCACTATACAAAATAGAAGGTACAAAAACTATACTGGTACAAAGAGGCAATTAAGCAAGAGTCAAAAAAATGAGAATGAGCTGAGAACACTAGATAATTGTGATAAAGACAATAAGAGTAAAAATGTGCAAATATACTAAATTTTGAAAACCAATTAACGTAATAAAGAGAAAAGGATATTTGAAACCATATGAGTACCTTAGGAATGATCTGTTCAAAGCGACTAAGCAAAGTGCCTCCAATGGACCTTGGGAAAGCCTTATCAAAACTAAAAACGAGAATAGATTCTTCAAAAGCATTAATTATTTCAGAATTGGATATCACCAGGTCTTCCATTTTCTTGGTAATAAGGAAGGGGAGTTCAGTAGCTGCTGAAACAATACTATCATTACAGAGTAGGTACATATCCAGTGATTCCTGTAACAAGTGCCAGTCTAAGTCAGCATGTGCAGTTTAAAATCATAAGGGTCTCCAAAACTTATTTCTTTTACCTTTGATTTTGAAAATCTAGGAAGGAACATATCAATCACAGAATAAATTCTATCAACTTCATCCTTGATAACCTTGCAGGTATCCAGGTGACAACTTTTGAAAGATCCAAGCAACATATTTGTCTCTCTTGACATGGCAAGTAAGCTGTCAAATACATTCTACATAGACACGATCAAATTAACATTCCATTATTACGGAGTAGAAATCATTCAAGTTACAAAAAAGGGAAATAAAATATTCACCTTTTGCTTCCACATTAACATAAGGAGAGCAGATTGGTTCATAGCTATAGTGAGATCTTCACTTTGTTCTATAAGAATACAAAGTTAGATTAGGTAATAGGCATATAGAGTGCAAAATCAAGCATCTAAAAACATCTTACCTCCTGCATTCATCCACCGCAATTTCAGTTGTAGTTTCTTCAAGTGCTCATATGCACTATACATAGCATCTCTCTGTTCTTGCTGGATGAAAACTAGTTGACAAAGAAAAGAGCTTGTTTGATCAACCTGCAAAAGGAGACAGTGAAAAAAGTTAAACATTACAGTACAAAAATCAGTAGAAGTTTAGCCAAATTGGTCCTTTGACTTACCTGCTCCTTACTGAAATCCTTGCTAAAATTAAGACAAACTTCTTGAAGCTGATTCATAACAGCTAAGTTTTTAAAGTAAAGCTCGTTTGCAAACTTCCACTTCGAACCAATTATGTCATCTCCTTTATTGTCCTGAGAAGTGATGTTTGTAGACTTCAACTTAAAACCAAATATATCATCTCCCCGATTGTCAGACTGAACCTGGTTACTGGTGCTAATATTCCTAGAAGATTTATGCAAGTCCCCAAGCAAGAGTAAATGCAGCACATTGTAGGAAGGATGAGAGTACATGCTAATCCCAAGCTGAACGTATGCAAAAAGATCAATAAGCAAGCACACTTATTTGGATAAACAAGCAAAGTAAAGATAGCAAAGCAGTTCTTTTAAGGTATAGTATGTGCATATATTTTCACCAAATATAAGTTCAGCCAACCTGTCAAAAGCATGGAAAGACAAGGCATAAAGGTTACCTCATCGGATATGTGTCTATGCCTTGATAATCCACTCTTTTCAAGAACCTTTAACAAATTGCCTAACATCCGTCTCTTTGTGAGGTTCTTAGTTCCATGTCTCCAAATATGAGCAAATTGAGCTGCCTTTCTGCTTATATTTTCAATTGAAAACCAGCTTTCCTCCCATGACTTCTCTAATTCATTGAATGAAGTTGGAGAAGTCAACGTGTGTTTGACATCCGACAATCCTGCAATAATACAAGGGAAATTTTAATGTTCAAACAGGCAAGAACACGAGAATCAAGTAAACAACTAATGTTATATGGTTCAGCATACCTTGAGCACATAAGATATCATTTTTTGTTAACATATTAGCCTTGTCCATCCAGCTAGTAAACCAAAAGAACCTAAATCAAAAGGATCATGTGAATATAGACATTTCAGATATTTTTCACAAGTGAAAAAGGATAATTTTAGAGACCTTTTCACATTGTTGCTTCTTATAACAGACAAGGGACACTGCAAGACATCTACATTTGTTTCATCAGAAGTCCAACTTTCAAGCCAAGCAGGAATTTTCTCCCTCTTTGATATTGCTTCTTGGTGAACAACGAGCATCAAAGGTTGTTGTAAAACTTCCTAAAGAATAAAAAGAGCATTGCAATTAATATTCAAGACACATTGACATGGGACATAAAAAATCTAAATAAATTTGATTATACAAAGAACTAAACGGTACTTGGTGATATGAACAGATGTTATGATATTCGTTTCTAAGAAATTCTACAGCAACTACACCGAGGGTTGGACTCATGTAAGCCACTTCTTTTAACCAATTCAATAAAACTGATAGTGTCATGTAGGCTACATTTAGGCCTCTGTATTCATATCACATAAAGAGTTCCCACAAAATAAAATGCATAGAATCCTAACATAACAACAATGATGAAAAGCGAAAACAATAACTTAAGTATTTTTACATTTCACAACTGGGCTTGATGTCGAGATACTATATATGGTAAAAATGAGAGAAGCAATCAAGATAGTATGAACATGATCAATGGCCATCTTTTTAAATTGCAAAAGCTTAGAGAATTATGATGAACAGTTTGAGCAGGTAGGTAAAGTAATAGAATTTTTTTAAACAAAATCAAAAGAGGAATGCATGGCCTTATATTACTAACATCACCACCTTGCACAACAAAAATTTATATAAAAGACAATGTTTTCAAGGGAATTCTAGCAAAACTAAAACTTTCATTCCGACCCTAGGGATCAGTCCTCAACCGGCTCAAAACTGATGTGTTGACTTAGTGTATTTCAGCACAAAAAAGGAAATGGACAATGATGAAGGGGGAGCAGCTGCTGAACACTAACAACATCAGCTTGGAAGGGAAACCTAACTGGAAGTTCCCCAATGTTGCCACTGTCGAAATTCTGTCAAAAACCCCTGTAAAAAGACATGGTGTGTTGCTTCCAGAACCGTGTTAAAAACTCAATGTCAAGTGGAGCGCCCAATATGGGCGAGGCAGCACAAGATTTAAAACCTTGGGCATTGGAAAAATAACCTCAATATTGATGCTTCTAAAGCTAATCTATAGTTTTTATTCAGATGATGAGCCTGAAAACGAATAATCTCAAACCACATCTCTAAATAGACAGAAAACTTATATTCAAATTATTTCATATGTTTAAGATATTGAATATATAAAGCATTGTCAGAGATTGAAAAAGTAAAATACAACAAAAAAAAGAGAATGACCTAGAAATAGATGGGAAGGAAGTAAGATGACAAGAATTTACATTGTATTTTTGGACAAGTTTCCGGATCTTCTGCCGCATTCTACTAAAGCTCTCTATGGACAAGTCATGAGAACGTTCCCAACTGAAAAGCTTAAGCTGTTCTCTCAAATCTTTTTCTATACTTTTTCTTTCAGTTTCAATGTAGTCAGCCACTCTGCAAATGAGAAAAACACATGTTTCAATTTGCATTAACTCTGTGAAGAAAGAGTTAGTTGAACCCAGAGTAGACACCAAGTTATTCTTGAACTTACATAGGCAGGAACTGCACATAGTAGCCAAATGCATTGTACAGAACGTTTACATTCTCTCTCATAGTTGAACTGCCAACAATAATTTGAGTTAGTACTTAATATATTTTTAAAATTCAAACTCAAAAAAAAAAAGGTCTGAAGGCCACTTATGACATTAAAAAAACATTTAATCCATCCCCAATCATTAACCAGTATATAATTCAGTAAAAGTCTTCCTTGAATGATAAAAGAGCAAAGATATTGTCTACACAAGGAGCAATGTTAGATGATGAATAGATGCAAAATAAGATGAGGACTGAAGTGCCAGACAATATGGCAAATAAGAATCTCTATCAATACTGAAAATGAACAACTAGGAGGGAAATTAAGATTAAAAGTGGGTAGCATGCTTGTCCATCAAGGGGTGGGGAAAATACCAAAAATTTCGGTATGCCACACATACCATGTCAACATATACCGAATTAACAAAATATCAAACAATTTTAGTGGGCAATTGGGCAAATATATATATTTCTTCTTTTATATTTTTGGTATACCGAAAATACTGAAATACTGAACAATTTTGGTATGAATAGTATGAAATTTAATCATACCGAAAATTTGATATACCGAAGTTTCAATACTGAAGGTATGGTATCGATATATATTTTTTTTCAAATACCAAAATTTTCGGTATGAAGGGGAGCCTTGGCGCAACGGTAAAGTTGTTGCTTTGTGGCCAAAAGGTCACGGGTTCAAATCCTAGAAACAGCCTCTTGTAAAAAGCAGGGTAAGGCTACGTACAATGGATCCTTCCCCGGGACCCTACAGGGCGGGAGCTTCGTGCACCGAGCTTCCCTTTTTTCTTTTTTCTTTTTTTTACCAAAATTTTCGGTATAGTACACTGTATGATATAAAATTTTCGATACAATACGATATACCACCCCTATTTCATCACAAACACTAATAAAACTATCTGAAGTGAGGCAATTGTACATCAATATGCATGCTTACTATAAAGAAAACTCTAGAGATGGTAGACAGGCATGCTCACTTAATTTAACCATAATCTTGTAAACTCTGTTATTCGCACATATCAAGTGTCTTTTGTGCTCATTACACATATATAAAGAGAGGGAAAAATAGCTCTTTCAAGCATAGATTAAAAAACCGTGCCAAACCGGTGAAACGGACGAACATCTCGTTCTTCCTACGAATCAACACAACCACGACACTAGGCGTCACACAACCCCACTGTCGCAGTGGAGGCATCACACGACCCCCGTGGTCGCGCCGGAGTGGTGTGAACTTGCGAGCGTGCTGTAGTCGCGCGACTTTTCTCACGTCGCAAGTGGGTCGGATGTTTTCTATAATTAAAACTTAAGTTGATTACTTTAATCAACTCTTAGTTAAGCTAGAGATAATATAAAGAGATTTTATTAACCTAATAAAATTAAGTAAATAGTTATATATTTTATTTGTTTTAATTCTTAAAAAATATAATAAAATTTTTTTTTATTTATCTATTTTCATATTTATTTCCTTTTTAAAAAAAATTTTATATGTTAAATATTTTATTTTTTAATTAATATATTATATATTTAAAAAATATCGAAATTATATCGGCACGATACGATACCGAAATCGTATTGTTCAGTCCAGGACCAAAACCTTGACACGGTCAAGATTTTAAACCTTGCTTTCAAGTGAAACATGACTATAAATTTTACACTATGAGCAAATATGTAGCCGACTCCATCTAGTGGGATAAGACTTGGTTGTTGTTGCGGCTAATGAGCAAATATGTCCATTAAAGAACAAAAATTGAATTAAGATATAATTCCAATATTAAAAAATGAAACTAAATACAAAACCACTAAAAGCTAACAAACAATCATAAACCAAAATACAGTTCTAAACCAAAATAAATTACAAACAATCAAAGTTGTACAAAGCGCGTGAATATAAAAATCATTAATCATTTTACTCAAAATTTTATGGAGTTGACGGCAAAAAATACAGTGAAGTCAATGCCAGTAAATAGACAATCAGAAAGGAAACATTTACAAAGTTGAAAGTTTTATCCAGTGACTGCTTTTTTTAAAAAAGATTACAAAACATATATACAACTTGTTGATTATTATTTAAAAATAGAATAAACTATTTAATGAAGAATGAGAAATAAGATTCAAATTTTCAATTCAAATTTCAGTTTTTTATAATTAGTCAGGTTATTTGGTAAGTTGCCTATTTTAGTTTGTTATCTTTCGATTTGGGTAGTTAATTTAATGGTGATTAGTATTTCCAGATTGACTAATTTGTTTTTTTTATTTTCAAAAGATCAACCCTAAAAAAGTATCCCAGAGTGTCGTGTAAAAATAAACTTTGGATTAACAAAATAATCTCCTTTTCAAAAAAATATATATATTCACTAGCATGACCTCTCATAGGTTTGACTAATAAGTCTGCTAATTAATCATTAGAATTAACTAACTGATAGTTGGAAATAAACAAAGGATTAACTGATAATTATAACTCTCCATAGGACCAATTAACTACAAAGAATTGTTTGATTCAGTTAATCAGTTGAAAGATTTGCAACTGGTGAGATGCAAACTGGGGACATCAAACCCGGTAGGGAAAAAGTATTGCAGCCAGCCGTGAAGGAATCAAAATAACAGGAAGCTGTGAGTCATAATGTGGCTATACAGAATTACAAAATTGCTTTGAGGAAGTTGTGGAGAGAGCCTCACAGCAAGGATCCATCAATGAAGATTTACTCTACATCATATGTTTACATGGAAGTCCTCAACAATTGTGCAAATATTAATCTGATAATAGTCAGAGTTGATTGTATCCATAATTGTATCCATATTAAATCAATATGCTTCTTTCATTGGGCAGCATAGTTGATGAAACATAACACAAAGTAAAAAATTTATGGTTGACAGAAAAGAACCTGGAATAAGCATTTAGGACAACACCATGATTGAGCTGGCCTTGGAAAGAAAAAAGAAGATCAAGCCGTTTCTTAAATTCTCCAACATTCGAACTTTTGACAAATTCCTCAATACTGCATATAATATTTTTGCTCAGTACTAAGTTGTTGAATTACTTTTGGTAGACAGCGTTAAGATTGAGTAGTGAACTTGCCTTTGAATGGTAAACAATTTATCAGCCTCAGCATCATAAGATGTTCCACGATGAAGAACAGCATATAAAGGAAACCAAAGCTGCACTCAACCAAGAAAATTATTTAGTAAGTTGAATGTTTCTGAACAAGATGAAATTCTTTAAATTGAAGCTGATGATACATATTAATGATGTGCAGATAATATAACCTTTGCAGCGTTAATCTCAAATTGCTCCTCAACATCATCAAGTAAAGTCTTCCAGCTATCTAGTTCAAGTTTTTGCCATGAAGAGATCAAAGAATAAATTGGATCGAGCAGATCTGGCAGTGAAAAAACTGTTTATCATACAGTAGCATTCAGTAAGAGAGAAATACTCTGAGCAGGACCAGTATGTTACCTTTGAACGAAAACATGGAAGCATTTTCCTGTAAAAATTTGGCTTTACGAACTAAAATTTGCAGACCAAGTAGTGCCTATGATCAGAGAAGAACTCACATGATGCAGTTATAGCAATAGGATAAACCAATAATAAAGTACCAAGAAGTAAACATGAAAAGGCAAAGGGCATTTAACACAAGTATAAATAAGATACCTTCGACACGGGTGTGCTAAGTGGTGCTGACAATAGCTTCTCAATAATATTACCCAAATTCTGAAGACCTGGATGGTCTGGCCACTCAACCAGGAAAAGTTCAACTCGTTTGTGGATAGCGCCAAGTGGTTTAGTCATTTTATGTAGCACAATAGAATTTGAATCCTGGAAAGAGATTCAAACCCAACTTAAGGTAACAATGAAAGTTAAGAATTGATCAAAAAGCACATTGTGAACCACCTTGTAAATATTGTATGCACGAGGTGGTTTGCATGCTATGCCAAATTTTTCTTCATACTCCAAGCACACACGAAAAAGATATTCAGGCATAAGTTGGTCATCAGATAGAGGAGTAAATGCATCGATATCTGAAACAACATAACAAAAGACAAAGAGAGTAAGAAATTGACTTTACCATAGAACCAAAGATTGAAATTACTGCATTTACCCTTGATTATTCTGGTGCCCAACTTATAGGATTGCAAGAAGGAGATCAATCTATCATCTCTGGCAACAAAACGAGCACTAGGCTGAAAAAACGCAAAAAAAAAAGTTCAACAATTGATATGAATAACTCCTGTTTCTTACTGTTGCTCATTTGATCATATTGTAAGCGCTTAAATAATTGATAAGTTGATAAGTAATTGGGGGTCATTAAAATTAAAAATTAACCACTTGAATTTTTTATAAGCAACCGAATGTAAAATTACAAATGGATGCTGCTCAATCATAATCCCGGATTAAATTTTGACGCTGTCAGGTATCTACTCTAGAAAAACCAAATTAACTAAATTTTTTCCAGTATTAAATTTTAATCCAGATACCAGTTCACCAGCCTAAGGTATGAGATGGTGAACCAAATATCTAACACCAAAACGACCAAACTGAACTGAATGTTTGAGCACCAAAAAAATCTATAGTGAACAGCTAAACCAAGCAAAAGATGATGCATCTTAAACAGTCATTTCCTTGCTAGTAACTGATGAGAGAGTTTACTGATTACAAGAAAAGATATGCTGTTTGGGGCAGAGAAAAAATTGAGCACTTACATTTTCAACGATGCCAATTGATCCATATAACAAACTGTGAATCCGTACCAAACTCTTCGAGAATGTCTCATGAATAAGCTCCCATTCTTCTTCTATTTTCTTATCCTCTTCAACAGGTCTCATCTGAAAAGTACAAAGTGGTAAAATAAAATGGAGCATAAATTTAAGAAACAGACAGCTAAGAAAATTTTAAAACCATTTCATTGAACTCCTGTTCATTTTTGCTTGTCTCAGATAGCAGTCTCTCATCAAAATCCATTGCATTATCAGATAACTCTTCTTCTTCCATAATATCTTCTATCTTGATTAAACGAGTTCTAAACTTGAAAGTTTGATCTTCATCTTCCTTGGCTTTCAATTGTGTTTTCATGTCCATCCATAGTTTTGCAAAGCGATCAAATGTACAATTTAGCACCTAGAAAGCACAAGGCAAGAGAATTGTAAATGATTTATCAATTTCAAGTCTTAATTTATTTAGACACTGGAGCTTACCAGGAAGCAATCTTTGTCCAATATATGCGAATATAAAACATGATCAGTAGTTTGAATTAGCATAACATAATGAAGTATATTATCCAGCGGTAGAGGTGACACCTGTAGCAAAAGGCAATGCAGTTATGTGCATAGTGATAGGTATGTTAATCTGAATTGAAACAGAAAAATCAAGAAACTTCAATGACAAGCAAGCACACACTTTTTTTTCAAGATTAGTTTCACTTGAATAATTAATCAATTTCTTCATTAATTCAATGCTCCAAAGATTCGTAGTTGCAGAAGCATAAACAAATTTATCCACGGAGTCCTGCTCATAATTCTTCAGATTAACAGGGATGCTATCATACAGCAAACTTCTTGGGAACTGCATAAAAGAATAGACTTCGGCCTGCAGCAAAACAAGACTCAGTGACATTGATAAACTAAAATGCAATAAAATTAAATTAAACATAGAAGCAAAGAAGAAAACAAAATGAAATTCAAAGAAGGGATCGGAAACTCATTTAAGAAACCAGAGGTACCAGAGGAAATATATCTTGCTACTAGACTACCATTGAATAACCAATGCACAAGATAATTAGAACAAACTCCTACCTTGATCTTCTGAATATCATCTCCTCCAACCTTTTCCAGATAATCCTTTTGCAGAGCACTAGATGAAACCAGTGACACACCTAATTTCATTTCATAAACTGCAACCAGAACTGGTTGAACCAGGTCAGCATAATTAGCATATTTCTCTGACAGACGATTTATGAACTTTGAAGATGTAGCCTGAATAAAGACAAGCAAGTAACAACTATAAGTTCCAGAACAGGGAAAAGCAAGTATAAAGAATTAGTATGAGATGAATGCAGAAATTTGAAATGCCAGGTTAGGCATCTGGCATACCTGCCAATTGCAGAGGACCATTGAAGAGATATTTCCCATATTTTTAAGATCCTCAATCAATGAAGAGCAAAGCTTTCCATAATCAAAACATTCTGATCTGAGATGACTATACTCAGAACATGATGGGCGGAACACAACCTGTGAAAAATAATTTGTTTTAGAATACAAATTATTGAAAGACTTTTAATGCCTAACCAATGCATCTCTTAATCTAAACTGTGAGCTTTGCTTAGTAAAATGCCAGTGATATAGTGAAAATCTTCTCTTTTATCGGATTTAAGTATTCGATGGTGCCATTGAAAATAAATATCATGTTTGTAGGACATTTCCACAAAGAAAAGAGATGTAGCAGAAAAGAATTATTCATGGTAACTCCCTCAGGAACTATGCCAGTGGAAGATTCATTTAATGAAAGTCAAGATGTAGCAAGTTGACCATTCAAGATAAAAAATAATTTTAAAAAAAAAAGGACAGCTATTCTGCTTTAATATTGGACCCTTTATCTTTCCATTATAGCTAGATAAATTTATCTTTATACTTGCAACTTGTAAATTTATTTGCAATTTCAAATGTTTGTTTTTGTTGGCTCATCATTATTGTTCTGCAATTTGATTAAACCAAACATTAAATACACAAAAGCACCCCCATCATAAGATAACCAAAGACCTTTGCTCGTAATTGTTTCTCCTCCTCCTTGAGCTTTTGTGATGTAAGTAGTCTCTGATCTTCATTATATAAGACTAAATCCTTTCCAGATAGAAGCTGACATTCTTGGCGAACCTGAACCAAATAATAAAATCATTGGCATATCATAATTAGACAGTCAAAAGTTTTGATAGAATTAATTGTGTACAAAAGCAATTTCTAATACTATAAATTCATCAAACGATATATTACAGTTTATCATCATTAAAACCAAACTTTAAAATATCATTCTGTGTTAGTGTTTTTAATCCCCGAGCAAATGGTATTCCTTTAATTGTATCACTAGTTTATTTACTTTGTAAAAAGACTACAACACTTAGATAATTCAATTGAATTAAAATCTTATAGTAAGCAATGTGTTGAAAGTTGAATTAAGAATGTTTGTATTCATTTGTAATTCAATGTGTTGAGAAGAATTCATAAGTTTGCTCTTGTACTATTTTTCCACTAGTTTACTTTTGATAACTATGACCGATTAGAATTCTGGAGAAACAAAATACAAAAATAACAAAAATTACTTGAATACATATTGACAAATGTGAAGTGTGCTAAAGAAAATTAACCTTTCTATTTTAGCTTTTTCAGTTTTGATTTGGAAGGCCTCCCCTAATCCACGGCCTCCTTCAGGGATGCCGGGACACTGTGTTATAAGCAAAAGAATGTATTTAGAGTATTTTTTGAAGGCTACTGCAATAAGAGATAAGGTTGGCAAATAGTGTAGGAGAATGAGGAGCCATAAGAGAGGTTTTTTAGTTGCAAGAAATTAGCATGGGAAGAAGAGAGAAATGTGGAGAGAAAAGGAAGAAGACAAGGCATAGAAGTGAGGGAAAGAAGGAATTATTTCAAAGTTTATAGTAGTATTACAGAATCAGTAAAAAATATTATTTGAATTTCAAAAATCCCAATTCTATCTTAACAAAAATTCAAAGAAAATGAAAGCAACTTCATTTTCGTTGGCATAAGTAGAATAATCCCATAGATTAATCAAAGGCATGTGTTGACCTATAAAACCATTGATCCTCAAAAAGAAAATCCACTCATTATTGTATTGGATAGAATACTGTGCCATTCTAGGAACAGTTTTGAGCAAAATTTGGAGTGATCTCTAAAATCATGTTCATCTTTATTTGGAGGAACCCCACACTTCAGTAACATTGATTTTTTTCCTCATGGATGAAGGCTAGTGATGCCATTATGGTTAAAGGTGCTCCTTCAGGGGCATTAGGGGCAAGGCTCATCATTCATCAATCTCAAGCAGTGAAGATTCCTGGATTGAGAGGACTTAAAGGGACTAAATAGAAGCTCCCTTGTGGCCCTAGAACATCAGACACTAATTTGCCAGCCCAGTTGCTGCAAATTCTAGACAAAGATACAACAGTCACCAATCTGAAATTGATTTTATACTCAGATGCTCTAAACGCAGACTTTCTTGGGGTGGAAGGGAATCAAATATAAGCACAGACCATGAATCTATGACACTTCTCTCTCTCTTCTCGAGTTAATTTTGGTCCAAAAGAAGGATCAAACTCAATTTGTTTGATCACGAAAGGAGAGGGATGTGTCAGGCCAAAAATTGCACTTGCCTAAAATGTTTAAATAGGAGCAATCCAGATAATTTAAGGTTTCAATGTAAAAACATAACCATTATAACTACCAAGGTTCAAAATCTCCATCCATGGTGTTGATAATGGATTAGAGTTGAAGGAGACGAAGCATAAGAATGAGATATTGTCTATGCCAAGCATAGTTTTAAATCTTGTGGCATGCTAGGCGAAACAGCCGAAACATATCTTTCAATAAATTACCAAAACTCGATACCATATCCTTCCTTTGTTTCATCTCATTCCTCCGTCAACCTCCAATCTGACACCGGGACCATGCATCGGAGTGTCTGGCACAATACTAGAGTAGTATCTTTTTAGTCAATGACTAAAACTACAGCACGATACAATACATTTCGACCATTTTGCAAAGCACAATACGAGATTTCAAACCATGATAACTACACTAATCTAAAAATACAAGATTTCAAAATATGATGAGTGAACTATTTCAGCAGTTACTGGTTGTGTTTAACAAAGCTAAAAACTTAGTTCTCACATCTTTAATTGATTTGAGTAATAACAACAATTGGTGCTGAAGCAAATGAATCAAAAGCATAATGAGGTACTTGGACTAGTTGTATGTCTAATTGCAGCACTGCCATTGGAGCTCACAGGTTGTTGGCTATGAATTGATTTTAAGTCTTGATAAAGTGGTAAGTTCTAGGTGGAGGAGATCATAACACCCTGTGGTTAAGTTCTAGGTGGGGTGCTATGAATTGATATTCTCACGTATATCTGTGGGCTGATGACATGAAACTTAGAAGCTTAAATATTCTTAGACGAATGGACAACTATTAACTTGGATAGTATTTTGGGCCAATGATTAGACCTAGAAAACAAAGCAATCCTCTAAGGCTCTAATTACAAAGAATGTTACTAAAAGTGTACTGTGTCATTTAAAAACTCGATTTAATCAAAAATAATAATTTTAATATGATTTAACACAGAGCACTACAACATAGAGTTCTAAATGCACAGAAATAAATGAATTAACATTAGTAATGATTGTTTCATCCAGAAGACAACTCAGACATTAAATAAATTCCACAGAACCACAGAACTTACATAATAAGTCCACAAAAGTATGGAATGCCAAGAGCATGTCAAATATTGGAAACAGAAACAATACATTTGTCTGATTGAAAAACCTTATGTGCATGTGAAACAATGATCTTATGTGATGACAACCAAAAATGAATTATTACCTTAGTTTCAAGGTCAAATAAAGATATCTTCCGCAGCATATTCGAATGTTTGAATGAAAACTCTAATGCTGGATCAGGACCATCTTGGTTTAGCAGATAAAACCTTAGCATGCCAATATGTAACCATGCACAACCTAGGTTATAAAGATAATCTGCTTGACAATACCACAAGTAAGAAAGATGATGGGGAAGCAAAAAAACATTCAAATCTAATTATTTAGAGAGAAAATCTTTGAAAATAAGAATAACAATAAGGAAATTTAGGAGACAAAAGAACCAAAATTCATTTTTTATTGACAGTTGTTGGCAGATACAGACCACTAGATGGATGCTTCATGTATAATTCTCTTAGAATAGGTTCTACAAGTAGATCCACGACAGAACACAACCCAACATGATTTGAGGAAGAGATTAGTATCTTCAGGTTCAGTATGTCTTCCAGCTGGAGAAACAGAAATAAAAGTCAGAGCTTACAAACAAGTTAGAAATGACAAAACAAGTCACTTATAGGAAATCGCATAATGGAGAATGATTCAAGTTCTCAATGTCTAAGACATGGAATATATGTATCATTTGGTTCACAAAAAAAGAGTTTGTTGTTGAAAAAAAAATCTATTTTGCTTTTTCATTTCTCGTAAAATAGAATAAATATTTAGAATTGCTTTTTTTACACATTTAATTTATTACAGGTGAATGATGTGATAAATATTCATTTTTTTTAATTTTCAATGGTCTTACTTTATTTCTAAATCTGCAAACTGAAAATATAAAATATTCACAAACCAAACAAACATGTAAATAGATTTCTCTTGTCAACAATTTGTGATGCCAACGTCGTGCAATTATTGTTGATAGGAGCTCTCGGCCAGCAGATCAACTCCGGATGAACTTGCTGTGGCTATGGGGAACTAGAATAGCAATTTAAGCACAAAGGGATTCCCACAGATTCTACACACCCTCTGTGCCTCTCTTGTCTAGAGACTATCCTTGTTTTTTCTTATTGTTTTGACTCACTAATCTGACTGAGTCGATATAATGCTTTTTATGGTTACGTGAAACCAACGATTCCATAAGCTCCATTAGTCTAATATAACATTGAATGGGCAACTTGCTCGCTCAAAAAAAATGAATTCTAAAAATAAGGGTTCTCTTGTCAATATCCATCACCAACCGCGCTGCTGCTCTTTGAGCATCAAGAGATGCATTCAACGAAGGACACTTTACCCACAGACCATGCAACAAAAACACAAACTCAAACAACAAATTATCTGATATCACTCAGACTAGGAAGTAAAAAAAAGTACCAAATTTCACCATTTTAATTTCCCTTTTTCTCATTGGCAAACAATTTATTAAAGAAAAAGAGTCGTTCCACAACTAGAATGAAAAGGCATGGTTGTAAAAATAGGTGTATGAATATCAAGGCTCATGAGTATTGATTGTATCAGAAAGGTAGGATGACTCTAATAGTTATTTCATATAAGGTCATAGTTATCACTTATCAACATCAGACACTCAATTCATCACATGATATGCTACGGTTCACAAGTAAAACAATTTAGTTATATATATAAACTGGAAAATAGAAATATATATATATATATATATGACTAATTAGAGGTAAATAAAATCTGATAACAAAGAAATTAAAAACAATATATTAGAAATTAAATTGAAATCATTACCAAAGAAAAGAAAAGGGTGAAAATGTTATATCAAAGTCAACCATGAAATAAAAAAAAAAAGGCAGCCCGGTGTACGAAGCTCCCGCCATGCGGGGTCCCGAGGAAGGATCCATTGTACACAGCCTTACCCTGCTTTTTGCAAGAGACTGTTTCCAGGATTCGAACCCGTGACCTTTTGGTCACATGGCAACAACTTTACCGTTGCGTCAAGGCTCCCCTTCAAAATCAACCGTGAAATAAGAAAAAGAAAAATCAAGATGGACTCAACACAGGATGATAATAACTGCAAATCCATGACATAGAAGCCATGTCAAAGAAAAAAAAAGTGTTTGATTACATTGATCTCGATTTATGATTTGGAAAGTGATTTACAGCTTTAAAGTTTGTGATAGTGATATTTAAGAATGAAATTATCTAAAATATTACTCTTTAAAATCATCTTGGCTCTAAGTTTCATATTATCTGAAATACTTAGACCATAAATTACAATACTTAGTAAATAATAATTTCCAAGAAAGTGTAAGCTCAGCAAATTAAGTGAAGGCAGTATCACTATAACTCCAAAACAAAAATTACTTACCGTAGAATTTCCAAAAGCTGAGCACAGGAAGGATCTGATCTTGCAAAATACATCTTCAGTAAAATATTTATAATGCACAAATATGATCTGCAGCCATAATGAGAGATTAAAGGACCATCACATATAGAAAGAACAACAATGGCCAAAACAAATACCTGCTTGAAAAGAGAATCAGCAGCTGAGTGAAGAAACCAAACTATTTCTCCTTGTGACAGTGTTGCTTGCCAAAGATTACGAGAAGTAGTGCTAAGTTTCAAACATTGGATGTCATAATCTACTATAGAGAAATTGCTTTGCCTGTAGAAAACAAAGTTTTAAAAGTACGTGTTAAGGCCATGTTTCATGTGTGTGTGTGTGCCTGCATGTAATCAAATAACAAAGTAAAATCTTGGTCAGATCCATTCCAGTCTGATACCATCCTCAAACATATCATACCAAATTTAACAGTGTTTCAGTTGCTAGGATCATGATTATACACTTATTCTGTAAATTTTATCAAAATTAAGTCCTAAAATTTGTTCCTCGAGATATAAAAACAAAACAATAAACAGACTAGGACCAATGCTCTTGAAATTTGAGTCATCACTGGTTATACCCGTTCAGAAAATTATCAGACCAACCAATAGGAATGCTGTATCAGATGTTTCTGTTATACACAATTTAATTTTGATGTAACAGATAATTATTTCTTGGGCAACTAAGTTTTATAATTGATTAAAACTGTAAAGATAATTTGATGTCCGTGCAGTTTAGATCACTAAGTGAGTGAATAGAAGATAATTTAGCAGTGTTATATATAGCAGGTAGTTGACCTATTCAAAATCGAGATGTTAATGCATGTTAGTACGACAGAAAATCGAATAGTGCTTGTTCTAAAGGAGAAAAGCATTCAACCAAATAGAAAGGAACCAGAATAGCCTCGGGCATTCTTACATGTAATGTAGAAAAGAGACCGAAATTATTTTTATTTTGTCATTTCCTTCTATTACTTTCCAAGTAAAGGAGGCTTAAATATCATAAAATTTTAAAGAATGATATTCTTTGCTGTTGGTATGGGTACTCAACTACACTTCAATCCTTAAAACTAATACTGTTCTGTTAAAACAAACTAATGCTTGGTAAGGTTTGATCAATCTACAATCACCGGACAAACTGTAAAAGGCTACTATTCTATTTTGTTAAATCCTTGATCAGAATATTATCCTTCTACAGTTGTATCAGGCAAAGCAAAACCGGAAATCATTACCTATCATTTTACTGACTCAGGTAAATGAATTTGCTCAGCAAAATGCATAAAGAAAGGAAAATACCATATGATTGCTAAATTATAAAAGAAAAAATAGCAATTTATTAAAAAAATAATAGATAATCTTACAAGATCTTGTCTATTATGGCAGTTCTTGATGGAAGCACGAAGCATATTTCCTCGAAATCTAGTTTCATCATCTGCTTGCAAGTATAACAAGCCATTAAACGGAATCGGAGAAATAAAATAACAAAGCAAACCATGAAACTTATATTAGTACCAGGTTTGTTTTTGAGCATAGACCCCAAAGGAAACTATGAAATTTGAACCACATGTCAATAACCGTCATGGAGAGTTCTGCATTAACTGCCAAAAAAATACCATAATCAGACAACATGAAATGGAAACATCAGGGTTGCATCTAGGACAATTTAATCAAAGTATTAGGAACGTTGGGAAACCTGAATCAAAAGTTTTCCATGCATCAAGAATCCATAAAATTGTTTGATGTGATGTGAAATCCATTGGAGGCCTAGATGAGAAATTTAAGGCGTATTCGACTGAATGTACTAGAGAATCTGACAAGTTGAGTAAACCCTTGGTTGCAGGCAGAAGAAAATTTCAAATAATTAGTGGAGAAAATAAATATGCATTTAGTAAAATCAGTGATTAATTCATTAAGGAAAGAAATATGAGCTTCAATGACAAACAGCATCTTATTTGAAAATTTAGCATCCTGATTTAGATTGTGACAAAAATTAAAAAATTGCATTGCGCAACTAATTCCCCATGGTATCTGATGCTTAAAAATGAGTTCTAGAACAATTTTAATCAAAACAAACATATAGGTAAAAATAGACAGCCTCTTTAACCTTTAAAAAGATTGAATGGTGTATGAACTTTGAAACTTATGAATAAAGTAATTTAATTGAATCTAGACATATTTGAAGCCATGTCCTTCCAATGACAAATTTAGCTAAAGAATACATGACAAAGTGCGTCAATGAAAAAAAACAAAGCTACCAAATATCAACGTTCTACATGTAATTTAAACAATGAGTAAAGAATAATTGTGAGCCACAATTTTCTTTTCTTCCAAAGGGAAACATAGCCATCTGATATACCAAAATTGCAACAAGATAAAGGAATCACAGACTAATAGCTAATAAAGCCAGACATTTATTAACTAGGTAGACTCACGTTGTAGATTCAGATATTTAAGAGAACTGGACTAGCATAACTGAATTTTTATTCCTAGAATCTATCAGCCATCTTTGAACACACCAAAACCATCTTCATAGATTATCCAGCTACACTAAATTCTTTACCTATATGGCACTTCTTTTTTATCTCTCCTGGCAACCCTAGACAGTCATCTCCCTACTCTGATCCATAAGGTAACTATTTATTTATCCCTGAAGAAACTTCCATAGCATCTTATGCATGTAGATTCAATAACAAGGAAGGTCCATCAGAAATCCAGAGAGTATTTTTTTTCATTGGATATGGTAAAGACGAATTGGCAATAGATTTTAGGATGATTAAAATAAAAATCATCAGAAGCAGAAAAGCGACATTGTATTCAATGAAAAGGTCAAATATAAAGATGTTAACGAATCTCAAAGTGTAGAAAAGTAAGCAAATCCAGGTCGACAGATTGAGTTGATAAAAAAAAGGGCAGCCCAGTGCACGAAGCTCCCGCCATGCGGAGTCCCGGGGAAGGATCCATTGTACGCAGCCTTACCTTGCAAAAAAGAGACTGTTTACAGGATTCGAACCCGTGACCTTTTGGTCACATGGCAACAACTTTACCGTTGCGACAGATTGAGTTGATGAGATCTCAAAAAAGAATGTATAGGAAAGAGCTCAAGAAGACTCAAACTGGGATAGAATCAGACAACTGACGAGAACTTAGTGAGAATCCAGGGCCCCTCAAAGGTACTCTGTATCACAGTATTATTCGCTATCAACTGAAGCAGGTGAACCGGATAGCTATTCTGAAGCATTGTAGGGTCTACAAAGCAAGGCTTAAATATGAGGACTGATCTATGTGCAAAACAGGTAATGCAGAGCAAATGAGTGAACAAATTTGGAAGGAACATGATGGCAATAATGATACAAAGCAAGGCTGGTTGTCCAACAGAAAGAGGTATAAGTTTCAAGAAATATCTCCCGTTGTTAAACTAACACCCGTCAGATTGTTGTTGAGCATGGAGGTTAAATAGGATTTTCACTCCTTCTAGTTAGATGTCAAAAGTGCATCACTTCACAGAGATTTAAAAATACATCAAGGGGTTCTCAATTTACAAGGAAGATCTAGTCATAAAATAAAGATCTATATAGTTTGAAACAAGCCCCGCATCCTAGTTCAAAAGCTTAGATGACTTCATGGATAAAAAGGTTTTACTAGATGCAATCATCATTGTTACGTTAAAATACTCAAATATTATTATATTATAGTACCTAGTGTAATAGATAAAATTTTCATTACAAGAGGAAGCGTCCAATAAATCCATAGGTTAAAATTGCAATTGTCAAAGGAGTTCACAATGAAGAACTTGGTTATGAAAAGAAAATTAAGGATTACCAGCAGGAACAACATTGTCACAAGAATCATACATTGAAAAGGCAATGATAAGGTTTAACACGCTTGAATAAAAATCAGTCTCAACTCCTTTGAAAAGTCACTATAGGTTTTCAAAAAAGCAACCACCCAAAACAGATAAAGACTTAGAACATATCTAGATAGGAAGATTTCTTTTCATGATTCATCATCAATTCAGTCTAATGTTCACAAAGAGATGGAACACTAAATGAAAGATGGAAGAGAAGAGGAGATACGCCAACCCTAAAAACAATAGTAGTAAAACAGGAGTGATGCAAGAGTCAGAGCAACCAAGTTGTATCTATATCATGTACATATAACTTCATGTTCAATTGTGTCAATCTAAGTCCAACTTTCAATGCTTAACCAAATATATTTATATATGCGGAAATCAATTCAATATGGATATTGGAAAATTATTAGAAGATGCTACAACTAATGTTGTCATTCAATGCACCGCACTCATTTTGGTATTAGGAAAAATATTTCCATGAGCCGAGATTCTTTTTATTTTTTCCAGTACACGTTGCACTAATTTTAAGTTTATCCATTTTATAACTATTATAGATTTATATTTGAGATATACAAGGGTTATAAGATTAAAACTTATTCAGTTAATCACAGAACCCTGTAAAGCATGTCGAAAGAATTCAAGTGTTGATACAGCGGTACTGAAACTGTACAGTTTTGGCTGAAGATAAAAGCTCTAATATAGAACAATACTTTAAACCTTGTCATGATTCATTTGTGATACTTTTGGCATTTAAATACATCACGAAAGAAGCAATCATTCGCATATAAACAAAATATAGTGTGGAACTATGAAAATCAAAGCTTGACTATTGTAGAACAATTTAAATACATAAAGGCTTCTGATGCTGATGGCATAATTCACTACAGAGGGATGATTCTGCTTTAACATTCCAGTTGCAGATTGAGATGAAATTTGAGAACATAGATACAAAATGAAGTATTGTAACCAACCTCATGAAGTTCAGAAGTATCCGCCAGCATGCATTTTGAGAATTTGGAGAGCAACTCTAAATCAAATAAAAAGCTTGTTACATCACACAAAGAAACAGTTAACAACCACTCTTCAAAATCTGATTGCTGACATAAATCCTCTAAGCAAAATGTACAACAAGAAGCAGTAGAGCATTTGAGAGCTGCAATGGTTGTTGTAGAACTAAAGGTCAATTCAAGATTTCTCTTTTTATGTTCAAACTGTCCTGTGAGCCCCTGAACAAAAAAAAAATGATAAAACTGTAAAATTTATTTAATAATAAAATAATATTTAATTCAGTAAAACACTGCTAGTAAATACCTGATATAGTTCATCAATCTTGGAAAGGATGTTGATGTCATCCTGAACACCCTTCGTTGCCAGATATGATGACATGCAAAGAGCTGAAATGGGAATTAAGATATAACTACATGATTAATCTCTTTAAACAAATGAAGATGATGCAGTTCAAAATAATAACATTCGCATCTAGGATATCCTTGATTGCTAAACCCACTTGAAAAGGTTAAACATAATGAGAAACTTTTTTTATCAAAGCAAATTCACAACCAGTTGTTAAATACAGAAACATGCTAGTTGGACTACTAACTAAAACTAGTTAATAACTAAAAGATAATAGGTAATCAAAAAACGGCACTGATGTGCCAATTGGCATAGCAACTTCAGGAAGGTACTTCAAACAACAAAATAACAAAAAAAAAAATAGTAAATTCAAACACTGTTAAAAAAAATGACTTCAAAAAAAAAAGAAAAGTTAGCAGCACCTTTTAGAGCCAATTGCTTCAGTTCCAAATCAGATGATAGAATAATGTTGATCATATGCTTATCATCTGCAAAATCAAATGCAAATTATCCCTATTACTATGTCTTCCAAAAAAATTAATCGACCAACACAACATACCATCAAAACCGTTGTTTGTTAACCTAGCCTTCAGCCAGACCTCATCACAAAAAGTAAAAAGTTGTTGCATCTTATCATACACATCACTAGATGCTGGAAAAAATGGATGGCCTCCATAAAGCCATAGTGCATGTTTTTCAATGTCAAAATCCCAAATTGGCATATTATTCATTTCAACCTATCAATAAACATGACAAAAATTATAATTTAATATTGACCTTGAAAATCATGGACTAAATATGAAACCATGCATTAATATCACATACCAGAACAGCATCTACACATTCAGGGAAATGAGGCCTCAATTTTGTTATTTCTCTTCTCAGGAAGCTCCATGTTATTGATAACAAATCATGATTAGATGAGAAAACATTTTGCCAAAACAGCATGTGATACTCAATAAGCTCAGTGTATATCTGCTGAACTTCATGTGACTCCAAGATATGTTCAAGTGCTTCTTTCTCCAAACGTCCCAAAAAGTTCAATACAGGCAACACAGGGTACTGCAAACTCTCACATTGGCTTAAAGAATCTGATTCCATATTCCACTGCCTATATGTAAGGCTAAGCAATCTTACAGAATCGGCAGCACTGCACAGACTTTTTTGGCAATCCTTCAGCATTTCATGAGAAGCCAAATTCACCACCTCATGAGAAAGCACTGGAAGAGGCCTCGATCTAACATCAATCTTATGATAAGATATCACATCCTTCCAGTACTTGCAAATACATTTCCAAATAGAATGATTTGTTTCACTCTGAAAAATGTTCAAGATAGAATTAAAATATTGACAATATTGTTGCACCTGAGACCCGTACCATTTGAATAGTAAGGCATACAAGGAAGTATCACTTTCCATAGCCTGCTCAATTGACCAGTTTGCAGCAAAGAAAAGCATATTGTTGATAAGAGTCAAGTCAAATTGATTGATACTAATTTGAGCCCCAAGATTTGTCTCATTAACACAATCCGGAAATAAGAATTGACGGAGCATATTCATAGGTATGATCGATGGGTGAATTTTCTGACTTTGAATTGCTGTAACCATTTCATGTGTTTGGAATTCACAGGATGCAGATTGAAATAATAAAAATTCCAAAAACAAACAGCTCTCTCTTGTAGATGTCTCTCTTGAGTACCATTTTGCACATCTTAATGTGAGAGGAGATGGCCAACCCTTAGGCAAGTGCAAAGAAGGCCCTAGTATTTCATTTGACACAAACCAATTAGTATCTGACAAATAAGAAAATTTCGCTTTCATAACTGCATCTACTCCCTCATCATCCCCAAAAGATGACAAATAAGTGTGCTCCCAACTAAGCTGGAGGCTCCATTTGGGTTGATTGCCCATCAAAAGTAGCTGCTGGAATAGTTGAACCCAGCGTGACAGCTCACGAAGAGTGATGCGGATACCTAGGCGTGACCCCTCCTTTGTAAGGTACATATGTGCTTCAGTCATTGCAGAAACCAACTTGTTGTAAGGAATGCCAGACAAAATTAAGAACCTTTTGACATCTTCTCTATCACTCTCCAGATGTACTTCTTTAGGCAGCCAAATTTGATTCATCATGAATATTTCAACTCCTCTGTTGCGCATGGCTCTAGAGACTTCACCATGCTTTGGATCAACAGTGATGAACATTCGGAAATTAGGATGGGCTTGTAATACCATTGGTTTACCATCAAGTAGCCCACATTCGTTAATTATGATTGAGCCATTTGGCTCAAACAAAGAATTGATCCTGTCAAGAACCTGAAAGGAAAATGGAGAACCATATGGGAAAAGATAAGTATAAATAAATTAAAAGAATTGCAAATGATGCATTGAAACGAACCGTGGGATTGCAAAGATTTGCATTCTCAAGAACAACCCAGTCTCCATTTTGTATTGCCTTAATCAAATGACCAGAAACCCATTCAAAATTCGCTGATGAATTCAAAGATGTATTTTTCTTAATGCCAGAAGTAATTGTCCATAATTTCTTCAAGTCATCTTTTGACCAAGAAACAGATAGCTTGTCATTGACATGGTGAAGAAGTTCAATAATCTCAATCAATAGATGGAGGCAATCACAATATCCTTGTTTTGGAATAGGTGGAACTAATGAGGTCGACAAAGAATAATTTTTGTTTCTAGAAGCAAGGAATGAGAACCACTTAGAAATTAGATCTTTCCTCTGATTTATTAAAGCTTTCCAATCTTCCTCCAATTTTAGACTAACATACTCATCAATGTAATGTTCAACCTGTGTGATGACATCTTTATAATTTCGAAAAGAATTATACTGCTCAAAAGATCCAAGTAAATCTGTGACATCAGTTCCAGGAGAAAGATTCAACTCGTGTAATGTATTTCCAGTAAGATGAGCAAGCAAACGTACAAGGGATGTTTTCCTAGATGAATATGGCCCAACCAAGATGCACAGCCATTGCTGTTGAACACAGTGGAGGCCAACTTCTAAGCTATGAAGCAGTCCTGGTAGAATATTTAGCTGGCTTTTCAGTAATTTAGAAGGTTGGAAATAATTTCTTTTGACACAAGCACTTCCAATAATCAGATAATCACGATTGACATGCACTTTAGGAAACTGAGAAACAGATGGCTTGAGCTCAAACACCTCCTCATAAAGCTTCAGAACTTCATGACGATCAGCTACAGTTCGCATCCTTGGAAGATATACAATATTCAAGAAGCTGTCCATATAGACTTTATTTCGGTTACCTAATAGTTGGATCATCAATTTCACATCATTAGCAAGAAAAGTAAGACAGCCCAATATCATGGATTGTAATTTATCTTATGAAAAGTAAGTTTGAAGAAGGGTATGCACCTTCTATAATTTGGCAAGATCGGATAACATCACGCAGATTGAACTCCCACGGAGAACCTTCCTGACCATACTTCTGATGAATCATAGTATCCTCAAAGAGTCGCTTATTGAAACAAATAAGGTTTGAAAGAACTGTTTCGGGAATTGATGGATATTGTGATCGGCAGATGAAAAGATAATCATTAGCATCTAACTCGTCAACATAAACCTGTAAAGGATTTGGTTCGTCAAAGTAAGAATAATTTTTTATGGGAAAAATAAATATAGTGATGTTGACATACGACATACTGAAATGGCATATTTAACGAATACTACCTTTGTGAAGCGATTCAGGAATGATCTAGGGAGACTTTTCCTGCCACCACCCTGATGTGAAGGATTCTGGCATGCAAAAATCCTAAATGAAGGAGGGCATTTGAAAGTCAAACCCAGCTCAGGTATGAAGACTTCTGCACGATGGTCTAAAATGGCATTTAAACCCTGTGATCCAACAATTTTAATCAAGAAATAAAAAGAAATAATATACCCAATAGAAGATAAATGGAATGTCGTATAGAAAATACTTCTAACACAGATTGAGGAGCAAGATTAAGTTCATCCAACAAAACCCAGCTACCGTCCTTCAGAGCCTGTAAAAGTGTAGGCCTTACTAAGTAAAATATTGACAATAGTACATATTAAAAGGGATAAAGTTCAAGAAGTTTATCCCAACCTTTAGAAGAATACCATCAGACCAAGAAAATTCCATGCCATTGTCCTTCTGAGTAGGCAAGTCTGAGCCAAGGAGATCCATCATATCAGTCTGCATCAAGATAATATGCAACAAGATAAGACAGTACATCCTTCCTACCCATGATAAAAATTCCAACAATAAAACTATTCATTTAACCTGCTCAGAAAGGTTGATTCGCACCACAGAGTGTCCAGAATATTCAGCCAATGCAACAACTAAACTAGTCTTTCCAACTCCAGGACTACCTTCCAACAGCACTGGTAAACATCACTGTCAGTTAGATTTCATGCCAAGAAATGTAATAAAATGTAACGTTTTTAACACATCCATATGCTACGGACCAGGCTTTGAAAGTTGCATTGCACGTAAAACCCGTAGAACGTTCCTACTAGTAGTAGGTGCTAGGAACTCAAACCCTTCATTCTTGCATCCATATTTCCCTAAAATGAGAAATGGCAGTATAAAGGTGAAACCATCATGGAATTTACAATTCAAATTATCAAAAATATTTCATGCTACAAACACTAATTTGGCAATCTTGATCGTGAACTCAAGGTTAACTTTGATGCAAAAAAGAAAATTAGGCCTATAAGTTTTTGGATTTGCTAAAAATTGGTTTTGGATAATTGTTTTAATTTTGGTTCAGCACCTTAAAGTTTGCAGAAGAGGTATTGCTTAGCTTTTGATCTATAAAATTTGCCTTTAATTAATCTGTGGGAGATTTTTTCTTTGTGGCATAGTTATCTTGATATACCAATTTCGTTCCAACTTCAAAATCAACTCATGAGTTGACCAAAATCAAATATTTCTACAAGCTAAATGAGCATTTGATATTGTTCTCAGTGAGGAGAAAGAGTTCTTAGTTGGATTGTCAAAGATCAACTTATGAGTTGACCAAAATCAAAGGTTATTCCACCCAAGGTTCAAAATCTCGAGCCATGCCTAAGTTTTAATTTTTATTGGAACCATACTATTTCGTTGACGTACCAACGTTTCAATGCATGGTGCCAGTGATGAATTGGAGGTTAAACAAGAAGAAGATGAAACATGGGAAGGAGACATTGTTTGTGCCAAGAGGTATTGAGTGTCAGTAATCTACTGGAACAATACATTTCGACTGTTTCGTTCGGTACGGTATGAGATTTCAAGCTACGATTCCACTAATAAGTATCAAGAAAAGAAAAAAAATCAATTACAGTGGAAAACTAAAAGTCAGAATGCAAATAACACAACTATAGTTACCTTTAGAAATGCAGAAAGGTTCGATACCAAACTGCTCTTCTGTGACAATCATATTGCAAGTCATTGCATCATCACCCCAGCCATAGCTTTCCAGTTTAGTCCATTGCAAGGGGAATAAAGTGCTGTTACACACCTATCATAACAAAAGCAAAGAACCAAGTTACAGATATTGCTTGCATAAACCGGTATAAAGATTACAAAACTTCCAATTCATCAGGAAGCAGAAGAACGCACATAAAATTCCCCTGATCCACAAACATTGACAAGAAGAATTTGATAAGGAAATTATGCTCTACCTCAAAGATGACAAGAAATAAATTAAGTGCACAGCACATAGTAGTATAAATATTAGCTCAAAGAGAGCATATTAAATTAACAATCACCAAGCCATCTCAACTATTTCAGGTCAGCTACATGGATTTTATTCTCCATTAAACACAATGCAAACAATACAAGGTTATAGTAATACTAACACCAATTTATTTAATGTTTTTGTTGTTCACCTTCTAACCCTTACACCTTTAACTAATATCAGCTCCTCATCTAGAATCCATTATTTTCTATGTTTTTGTTTTCCTAACTAACTATCCAAAAGTGTGATTGTTTCAACTTTGAATCGCTCTTATATAATTGTTCTTTTAGCCTAAAGTGTAATAATCACACAAGGCCGGGAGTCCTCCTAATTACAATCACCTGCACTTTTACATTACATTTCATATAGTCTAATTATAGTTCAAGTAAACTTAAAATCTTGAGTTAGGTCACATCAATTACATCAATTTAGCTATAATATACAAGGATGCAGCATTCAAAGCAACATTTCTACAATACAGGTAGTCAGAATTATAAATGTTCAACCACCAATCAAAAATATATTACAAGGGGAAAAAAAGCAACTATTGCAGAGTTAGGTTCTAACTCAGATAAACATTAGCATGTCAAGTTATTGCACAAATAAGCAAAACCTAAATAATATGCAGAGAATTTTACAATGCAAGAGTTGAAAAATAAATTTGACAAGGTCAATATTGCAACGTCATCCATGCAAACAGGGAAGTCATTTTCTAACCTTCGTCAAAGAGACGACAGAGAAACCTTAGGATACCACCAAAATTACTCAAACAAATTGAACTGTTTTTCTCAATGTTTGATTTGTTTAGTTAAAAAGAATACTAAGCCCGAGCTTTATCAAACTAATCTCAATATATATATATATATATATATATATATATATATATTCAAGCATATGCTTACTTATGAGCTTATTGAACATTTTATAAAGTTATTAAAAATAATATATTTAAGTTCATTGATTTCGTTTGTTAGCTGAGTTGATTATGAGTTCTTTAAACGCTAATATTACAGGTAACAAGAAACTGATAAGGAAATGTTTAAAAGCATAACATTATTGTGTATAGATAATAGACAATTGAATCTAATATTAGATCATAAATGAAATTCTTAATCTATCTAGTAATGGAAAATTTTAAAATATAAGGGTGTGTTTGGTTTGCACATTTTCTATTTTTATTTTCTGGAAAACGCGCGTTTTCTAGAAAATAGAAAATGACTTTAAGACGTTCTCTATTTTTTTAGAAAATATTATCTATTTTTTTAGAAAACAGACATAAAAAATGCAAACCAAACACCATTTTTCAGAAACGCGCGTTTTTCAGAAAATGAAAATAAAAAACGCACAAACCAAACGCACCCTAAGTTGCTTAGAGTAAATGAGAGTCAATACTGCACGTGATGAGATTATCAGCATAGTTTTTTAAAGAAACGTTTGCTGTTACTAAAGAGTAAATGAGAGTCAATATTTTTCTTTCAGATTATTATCATTAGCACTGTAAGGCACATGATGAGACTACCCCAAGGGTTAGAACCTCAATAAGAGTGGTTCACATAAGCAAATACTAACTTAACGCGTCAAATAAAAAGATACAATTAATGCAATCTAGCATGAGCTAGATGGTAAATAAGCAAATCAGACTAAAAGAATAGAACATGCAAAAACCAAATCTGCATTTAAGCAGTAGAAAGATGTGCAGTCACCTTCAATTCTTCAACAAGAAAAGACAGAGCATGCTCTCTCACTTTTTTAGAATCATGTTTCGAGATAGATGTCCCTGCAAAGCATAAAATTTGAAAAGAAATAATACAGAATCCAGTATTATGTGAAATCCAGGCAACAGGATGCAAACATATTATACAAAGTAGAATATATGTCATCTGCATAAGCAACCAGAGTTATTTCATATTTGAAAGCCATAGATAAGCAAATTAAACTATAGCATAAGCTTTCCTTGAATAAACTTGCCAATATACTTAATAGTTGATATAACTTTCAGGAACTGAACTGTTTTTCCAATAGTACTTAAAGAAGACGGCCTAACAAGTATGAAAATGTCAGATAAAATAAATGCAACCAAACAGCTTTAGTAGCTAATCAAACTCAAAAGAATTATTCGATTGCTTAGTTGACATGGAAAGTCATTTGTTAACAGCCAACAAACTTGATTTTACCAAAATGGTATGGAGTCACTAAGTTTGGGCAATATTGAAGCTAACTTAGAGCAGTTGGGCGAATCATCTACATAAGGATGGCAATTGGTGAATCCCCACATATATTACTACACAAACAGAATAAAGAATCCGCCTAACAGAACCAGACCCAATTTTCTCTATGTTCCTATTCTCAACCTGAATATGAAAAATAAATAATTAAATAAAGAATAAGTATTTGTTTACTATTTTAATATTTAATTGATATTCTAATTAATTAAATAAATAAATAGTTAATTTATATAATTATTATATATAAAATAGTATTTTGTATTAATTTATATAAATATGATTATTTAATTTGGATA